>NC_133778.1:2069251-2143280 GCF_003597395.2 Chelonoidis abingdonii
TTGGGAGAAATGAAGTAACAGCTGCCCAAACTGAGCTTGAGCACTCTTGAATTTTGAGGTGTTCAAATCTGGAAGGCAGGTGCTAGATTCCCCTTCTGAATATTAGCTAAATCTGGAAAGGAAAAGTCAATTTCTGCTTCCATGGCTCAGAAGTGGAAATCCTCCTACGTGCCTGGTATTGTATCTAAAGCTGCCCAGCTCCAGTAGAGTTTCCTCTCCCTTACTTTTCATTTTAAATTCTAGTGGGTTCCACATACCTCCCTTGCTAGGCTTCAGACAGAGAGGGGCACTGTCCATTTAGTCCACCCAATTTCTTCTTTGAGGGCTGCAAGGTGAGGTCACACCAGTATCCCTAATCCAGCCTGGGGATGTCTTCCGAAGGGGATATCTGAGCCAAAGCCTTGTACTCCTTGGGCACACTTGTTCCCCATTCACAGTGCCACCCCACTCTAGCAGTGAGCTCTCCATTCACAGCAAGCTTCAGCATGAGGTTTCAGCTTCCATACTCCTTCCCCCTCCCTTTCCTGTTGATAGTAGCCAAGGGAATGCTGAGAAATGTAGTTCTTTCCCTGATCCAGGGCTGGTTCTATAGGCAGGGAGCTAACCAAAGAACTCCAGCTCCCAGGGCCCCCTGTTGGTTCTCAGCTCCCAGGCTGGATCCCTGCCAGCTGCTGCCCCTGCAAATGGGCTGCCCCAAGCAGCTGCTTGCATTGCTGGTGCCTAGAGCCGCCCCTGCTTGTGGGGTTGGAGTGTGGGGGGAACCTACTCTATTCGCTAGGAAAGGTAACTGTTACTAGGTGTAGACTCAGGTTTGCATTTTATAATTTTGTTTTGTACTGTAACCATTTTTTTCTTACCTCTCATTTCTAGTGAACTCTTTATTCATTCTTAAATAAGCCTTCTTTTGTTTTATTATAAGTGTAGGATACACAAAAGATGGTTTAAGGTAAAACTGGGGTACACTGTTCCTTTGGGGCAGAGGACCTGAGATTTCTGGGAGTAGCCAGTATCAGGGGCTGGATAGCACAGGGGAATGTGTGGGAGAGACTTGGGGACGAGGTGCACCTATTGTTAACCTGCAAGGCAAAGACAGGGCTAGCATAGCCCAGAGGGGAGTGCTTGAGCAGCTCACGGGCTGGTGGTGTTATGGACATAAACACCCAGCCGCCACAGGCAAGGCTCCCTCTAGCTAGTGGCAAGAGGTAACAAGGTGATTGACAGAGCTGGGTGCCCCAAGAACTGTCACAACAGTGTAGTCATGCGTAAACCTTTCCGTTTTCATTTTTCCATGTAGATTCTTTCAGAGAAAATGGGGGGAGGGGTGGATATCTACAGAAATTCTGCACAAAATGCCTACCATGTGCAGCTTGTCAAATCTGATTTAGCTTTACTGTTCCCTGATTGCATTTTATGGGCGCATTTCGTATGAGAATGTCTCCAGAGCAGTGTCACGTTTTGTAGCTTTTTTCAGTGATGAAAACGCTGTCAGAACCTCAGCACAATGTATATATAAAGCTCGAAAAGCCACGGATTCATCAATTTCTACTCTGTGTGCAAAACTTTTTGCACAGCTCCAGCAGAAATGGCAAATATGAAAAGAACAGGAGGGATGTGGTGAAGGCGTTGTTCTCTTTCCAGAATATTCTCTTTCTTCCTCTGTCTTTCTTAAGAAAAATTTAATTGTAATTCTTTAGTTGAAGGCCATTTAAAATACAGAATCATCCAGAAACTATTTTTTTTTTGGTTCTTCCAGGCAATTAAAACTACTATTCAAGACCAACCTATCCGGAGGGTGACAGGATAATTGGGGACCCATTGGTTTAGCTGTCCTGAGATGTCAAGGATATATAGAGATGTAGCCCTAAGATTCCAGTGACACAGAAACTTAATAAGTGTTAGGGGTGAATCTAATAACCACTTTGCAGTTCTCAACAGCCAACATTTTGTTGCTGTTTTATTCAGTTCCATTTAACCCCAATAGCAGTTGAACAAAAAGTATTCCAGCTCTGCCGAATGATCACTACAGTTTCATGCTGTGAAGTTCGTTAGTTTTTAATCCCTTTTTCAGTTTCTTTCTAGTGCCAGTAGGGCCCTAGATGGCACGGAGTTTACCTTTGGGATATAAATGACTTTTCTGTCTTCTTTTTTTAAGTATAGGTGTGGAATTACATTGGTCCTAAGGGTGAGCTTTTTAAAAGCACTCAGTCAGCATTGGCCTAACTGCTGCCAAGGGAAGTCAGTGAAACTCACCTTGATTATAATGGGGACAGAGTTGAGCCAATGCCGAAAACTTTGGTTGACCACTGTTGGGTCACCAGCAGGACAGAGGCAGCTAAAACCATGTCCCATTCTTGCCTGAGCTAAAAGACTACATTCCTTAGCTGGAAGGATGCAGTAACTAACTCCAGATTCTTAGGTGGAGCAGCCACTGGAGGGAGACAGATCCAGAGCATCCTTGGGTGGGACACATACACATTTTATTACAAATAAAGGGGTTTAGTTTTTGTTCATACTTAGGAGACCCCCGGCATGAGGCTGCTCTCCCATTTGAGTCAGTGGGAGCTGTAATGCCCACAGGGCTGGATGTGAGTTATCAACTCCAAAATGTTTTAGTTCTTCCAAATGTCCAGCTGGGCCATTGGTGGGGATGGGCATTTTGTTGCTGTCTTAGCACAGCTTCTTCCTGCTCTGGGCCAGGCTGTTTCTTGGAGAGGCTGCATCATGTGGTACTTCCTGAGAGGACATTTAACTCTAGAAATGCTGACTGGCTTGCAATGGATCGTTATTCTGGGCAGGTCCATGTCACAAGAGACAGAACTTCCCCAACTGATGTATCAGCACATGAGGATCAATGGGAAAGAGGTGGAAGCCCCTTTGCATGGGTCATGTAGAACTAGACTGGACATAGCACTGAGGATTGGAGTGTGGTAACAGCCTAGCATTGGCAGGGGATGGCCAGGTGATTTAATAGGATGTTTCCCTTGCTAATGTCCATGACCCCATGAATCAATGTGTGGTAGGGCTGAGTTTTGCTCCACATGTTCAGAACCACTGGGATTATTCAACTCTGTACAGCCCATAAAATGCCCATAGTTGGACGTTATTTGAATTAGAAACACTTTTGCCTGAGCTCCTATTGGCAAAGCCTCATCAGCAGCCACTGGGAGAGTTCACATACTTGACGACGCAAGTCTGAGATTCTGCCAGCAAGCTGATATTCCTGCTCAGCTTCAGTGGCCAGAGGCAGGGAAAATGCTAATTGTGGAGATCTCCTACCATTATGTTCAAAAATAAAACTTGAAAACAGTTCTGGGCCTATTTGGTGGTGGCAGGTGTCTACAGGGTAGCTGGAGAAATCTCTCTCCGGCTGAATCAGGAATGTCAGTTACCCTCGAAAGCAAGTTTCTGATGGTGATCGGCATGTTCAGTGAGAGAAAGTGAGGTGGGAAAGAAAGTGACTCTGACTGTGAGCATGCCGGCACCGCTCAGAGGGAAGCAGCCTCAATATTGATGAATCCAGTATCATATCATGTCTGTAACTGGGACCAGTGAACCAGTTCAAGAGAAAATTGGAACTTCCTGACCTGTGCCCCTTTGCAGAACAGGACACAACCCAGTTTTTCTGAAGTGTTCAGTTAAGGGTTAAATCATGACACTTTTCACTAAGGTGTGTGTAGTGGGGCGGATTGCCCCACTCCTTGGGAGAGTGGGCTGGGGCAGGTCAGGGAGCCTGCGCAGTCCAGGAGCCAATCAAAGAAGGGCTTATAGGGAGCCAATCAGGGCCCAGATTGCAGACAGCCAATCAGGGCCAGGCTCAGGGGTATATAAAGGCTGCCCAGAGCAGGAGCAGTCAGTCTGTCCCAGGCCTTTGAAGGGAGAAGGTCAGTCTCCAGGGGGGAGACTAGCACCGCGGACAGTGCAGTGCTGGGCAGGCTAAAGGAGGCTAGAAAGCTCTAGCCCCTAACCGCCAGGCTGCAGGCCTTGAAAGAAAGGGCCTAGCGGGTGCAAGGGGCCGTAGGGGAAGCGGCCCAGGGAAACAGATGGAGGAGGAAAAGGAGGAGGACAGCAAGGCTAACGCCAGAGGGTCCCTGGGTCAGGACCCATAGTAGAGGGCGGGCCTGGGTCCCGCCCCCGCCTCCTGGCAGTACATCCAGCCACAAGCCGTAGAGACCACACCAGATCCCTGCCAAGAGGGATTAGACTTGAAGGGCGGGTGGTTGCTTATAAAGGCTGGAATGTGAGACTGCTGACGATCGATCCCCGGAAGGGGACGCAGATGGACGGAGGGGCACTGCTGGAGGGCAGCGGCCTCGAAGAGGACGCCACCGAGCAGGGAGCGACTCGGGTCCAGAGACGCCGACCGAGGGCAGAATAACGGACGGGACACCACCAGGAGGGGGCGCTCCACTGGAAATGAGCTAATTCCCAGGAGTGACCAGCAGGAGGCGCCAGGTGGTGAGTCCTGACCCGTTACAGTGCAACTCAGTGTAGGAGTGCAGGATATGGCCCTATCAATTTCCCATACACACAAATCTAGTTAAACCCATCTCTATTGTGAATTTTTTTTAAAAAGGAAGTGAAATAGCAATAGGATATACTCACATTAAGAAGTGTATTCATTGCAGTGTAATTACACTGTAATTACAGAATGGTTCTGGATACACACTGATTACCACTAATTACCTACTTAATATAATCCCTTTAGTCTCATACTTAACACATGTATTTTATAGAATCCTGATATATTAAAAGGTAATTACACTACAATAACCGTGAAGTTATTCTTTGATTTATGTCATTTACTACAAAATCATACAATCAGAAGTTTAACTACAAGGCTGAACTTGGTTTGTGGAGAGCCTTTAAGTTACCTTGCACTCTTCTCTCATGCAATCACATTATTATCTGTATAACAGTCACATCTCTGAGCCACAGTCATGGGCTAGGTAGGACTCAGTTGTGCTAAGTGCTGCATATATAGAATTATAGGTAGATGCTTCAATCTCCTGTGTAGTGATGTGTCTCCCCCTATATAGCCATCGTGTAGCTCCCTTGAAAGTGAACCATATTCTGAAATGAACCAATATCCCTGTGTCATTTCAGACTGATCATGTACTTACTTTTGCAATTGGACTGTAGCGCACGATGGATTTCTTAGCTGGCAAGGCAGTCCCTTGAATTGCTTTCCTGCTGCACTTGTGTAATTACATGGAATTAGGCCCAGCAGCAGTAATGCTGTAGGCTGAAGTGGTTATCTCAATTGTTACATCATTATGATCAGCTGTAGCATGTCATGCAACCCAGTGCACGCAGTGCCCCTGTGGAAATATTTCCCATCACGTCTGGTCAGTAGTGCACAGAGCATGCAGCCCCACATGCCTGCCCAAGCTGCTTGTCTCCCTTTCTCTGCTGAGACTGACAGCAAAGCTGCCCTGGGCTTTGCTTTCTTTGTTATGTCTGTTCCTGCCCATGTGGATCTGAAGTCTCTGCCTATCTGCCGTGGTATCTAAGTGCCAGCTCATTTCACACAGGCAGTCATGTGCTGTCAGTGATTGGTCACTCCCAGCCAGACCAGATGCTCTAGAACAGCAATGCCACTACCAGACATCAGGAATTGCTGAAAACAACCCCTCTCGCTTTTCCTTTTCCCCTAGGAGGGAAGTGGCACCCTGGCAAACAAGGCCCTTTGTGCTAATCACGGTGTAGGATATTCAACATCATGGGTAGATGCTCAACTAGTGTAAGCACGCAGAACGTTCTTGCAGTCCATGAACCTGCAGATTTAAACCAGCCAAGATTCTGGCTGTGCATGAAGCCACCCACAGCACCAACATTTTGTAGGTAAAGATAAAGAGTGCTTTCTCCATGCCCATGGGCTGGTGGTAGGGTTACCCCAGGGAACAGCTGTTCACACCCATTATGGTGTCAAGACATCTGTCTAGTGAAGAAAGACTACCTGACAACAACAAGCGCTCCAATTTTTAGCCCCAATGTAATTATGTATCACTGTAAATTCTATATACCAAGGCACACAATTGTTTGAAGTGGCATTAGAGGTTTGGACTCTCCCATCCAAGCTTCTGATCAACTCAGTGATCTCACATCACACTCATCAAATGCATTAGGTTTTCCCTCTCACCAGAACAACATAGCATTGAAGCAGCACATTGAAAAGGCCTTCTCGGCGTCTCGTAGCCTTGAGTTTCTGTATAATTAATGTCACTCCCAAAGCGTTCCCATAATTGTTGCTTGTAACTGGCCCTAACGGGGTTCACAAATTAGTGTTGAAGTTCAGTTCTCTGCACAGAATCATCCTCTAGACTTAGACACCAGTTATGTTCCATTTGTCATTAGTTTATATTATGCTTAGGGTTGCCAATTTTCTAATCACACAAAACCAAACACCCTTGCACCTCCCCCTGCTCTGCCCCTTCTCTGAGGTTCCGCCCTGATCACTCCATCCCCCCCATCCTCCGTCGCTTGCTCTCTCCCACCAGGCTGGGGCACGGGGTTGGGGTGTGGGAGAGGTTGAGAACTCCGGCTGGGGACACGGGCTCTGGGGCAGGGCCAGAAATGAGAGGTTCAGGGTGAGGTAGGGGGCTCTAGGCTGGGGCAGAGGGTTGGGGTGTGGGAGGGGGCTCCAAGCTGGGGCAGGGGGTTGGAGTGCCGGAAGGGGTGTGGGGTGTGGGCTCTGGGAGGGAATCTGGCTGCTTCTGTGAGCCACGCGGAGCGAGGGAAGGTAGGGAGCCTGCCTTAGCTCTGCTGCACCACCAACCAGACTTTTAACGGGGCTGACCAGAGCCATTAGGGTCCCTTTTTGACAGGGCGTTCTGGTTAAAAAACAGACACCTGAAAACCCTAAATACTCTGTAATCTTTTAGTGTGAGCCTCAGTATTTGTTCCCCCCACCCCGCCCCCAGGATCTGTACTGGACACACTTACATCCATCTGTGAGCACCAAAAAGCTGCCACGCCAAAAAAAGCGTTTGGAATTCTTCAGCCACAGGCTCAGCAAACCCTTGCAGAGCAGTTCTGACAGCACAGCATTGCTAGGGAAAGGCTACAGAACACTGTTAGGATGGCCACTGAGTTAGCTCACCTTTATTGCTGCCTTGCAAAGGTTATGTCTCAGGTCTCTGTCTTGGGGCAAAGGCAGGAGCCTCACATACCTCAGACATCTGTCCTTGGGCTACTGCAGTACTGTGATCTGGTGCTGGGGTATGAAGTATAGGTCTCTGGCTGTACCTCCTGAGAAGTGCATCCCCTTCCAGAGGTGTACATGTAAACCAGTCTAGATAGAAAGGAAAATGGTTCAAAGCTCACAAGGGGCCAGGCAGCCTCCATCAGACAAAGGAAGGGAAGTATTTGTCAGGCTCTGCAGGCAGCCACAGCTCCTGTCCTTTCCCTTGGTTAAAAGCCAAGAGCTCGTCCTGAGGATTCCAGCGAACAGAACAAACCAGCCAGTCCTCTCTCCCAGAAGGCTCAGGTTAGTGGTAGCTTCAAGCCATTCCTCCGTGATCCCAATCTGGAAGCTGTTGCTCTACTTTGGTTCCTCCCTTTTAAGGGTCCACCCTCAGGCTTGACAAGCCACTAAGGTGTGGTGGATTGGGGCTGAGTGTGACCTCAGAGTTCTTTAATCCCTTCATGAGCGATGGGGAAGGGATATTATCTTCCTCACCACGTTGCCATGTAGAACTCCAGCTCTGAGGCATCGAGAACAGAAGAGAACAATTTGCCCCAGCAGGATTCCTGGGTCTTGATGAATGAACTACTTAATAATTTTGTGTTTTCTTCTTTTGCCCTGGGGAACATTTGGAACAGTGTGGGTTGTGGACACTGCTGTGGTGTGATTCTGTATCGGAGAAACTCTTTGCAGTGCGAAGAACAGCAAAAAGGTCTGGGTTACAGAGGGGTAAAAGTCCACCAGCGTAAACCAGCCCTGGCTCTTACGTACTGTCCCATGATAGTACAGCAAGTATGGAGCTTTCCAGCCTTCTCAGACTAGTATGATGGTACGTCTGCTAGGATACCGTTCTTCTAACATACCTTGGTGTGGCCAGCAATCCAATCATTTCTCTGATGTTTTGATGTGACAGGACTGATCTCAAAGGGATCTCATAGAGGCAGAGGGAAGGTCTGAAGGACAAAAAGTATCATTGTTAATCTAAGGAGGTGGCCAGCAGCAAAGTCATGCTGGTAGCTCACATGACTCACGCGAGGATAGGGGTCAGGCAAGTCCTGAAGGCATGTCAGTCAGTGAGATGGGAATGCAATATTCATAGCTTATAAAGCACAGTCCTGACATTAGAAATGTGAGCACCAGAAACACAGTCTCAGGGACACTGTGTTTACCCTGTTAGCCCCAGATGTGGAAGCTAGTGTGAGGCTTTACATGGAAGAAATAAACGTCATGCTATATCAGAAGGGAAGAGAATGGGAGAAGCTAAGGGATTGGCTGGAACAGCGTCAGGCCTGGGATGTGGGTCGTCAGAACAGCAGTCAGAAAGCAAGCCAGCTCAGGAGACAGGCCAGAGGGCAAGCCAGGTGTCAGGAGGCCAGCAGAGTCAGGCACCAGGAGCAGATAGAACAGGGAAGGTAGCCCCAGGCTGGGGAAACTCACTGGCACAGACAAATTCCTCTTCCTCTGTTTAGTTTAAATAAAAAGTGGAAACCAATCAGGCCCCCCCAGAGTGCCACCAATCAGATCCCAGGACCGGAGTTCATAGAATACCAGGGTTGGAAGTTACCTCAGGAGGTCATCTAGTCCAACCCCCTGCTCAAAGCAGGACCAATACCCAACTAAATCATCCCAGCCAGGGCTTCGTCAAGCCTAACCTTAAAAACCTCTAAGGAAGGAGATTCCACCACCTCCCTAGGGAACCCATTCAAGTGCTTCACGACCCTCCTAGTTGAAAGTTTTTTCCTAATATTCAACCTAACACCGTCCCCGCACTTCCAATTGAAGACCATTACTCTTTGTTCTGTCATCAGGTACCACTGAGAACAGTCTAGATCCATCCTCTTTGGGTCCCCCTTTCAGGTAGTTGAAAGCAGCTATCAAATCCCCCCTCATTCTTCTCTTCTGCAGACTAAACAATCCCAGTTCCCTCAGCCTTTCCTCATAAGTCATGTGCTCCAACCACCTAATCATTTTTGTTGCCTTCTGCTGGCAACTCTTGCCAATTTTTCCACATCTTTCCTGTAGTGTGGGGCCCAAAACTGGACACAGTACTCCAGATGAGGCCTCACCAATGTCAAATAGAGGGGAATGAGTTCTCTGGTAGAGCTGCGTTTTAAGGGTTAGTGGGTGGCAGGTTGGACCATATTGGTGCCTAAGCCCTGTGCAGACTGCAGTTTGAGACCCAAGTCCCTTGATAAATAGGAGCTGGACTTAGCAGGTAAAGTGGGTAGTGGCTGAGTACTTCCTTTAGCCAAGATTAAGCGTGTGGTAGTGAGATCTTCACAGGCAGAGCCTCTCGTTGTAGCGGGACTGTTAGTCCACACAGGAAATAAATGTGCTCTCAGGATGTCACTGTGGTGATATAAGCCATTACCACTAGCATGGCTCTACAACACCTCAGTGCCTCGTCTGAAAAAATGAGGGGGGGAAGGGGGACTCTCTAATCACAGTGGAACATTTGTCTGTGAACTTGGGCCTTTGCTACAACCCAAGTAGCTTGCATTCAGCTTTTAGTGGGTGAGTGAGTGCCATCTTTACTTATGCTCTGTTGCCATTTCCTGGGTTACTCATTGATCCTACTGGTGGTACTTGATGGACCAATGGAGGAGCTGCCTTTGAGAAAGGGAGGTGAAGGGGAGGAGGAGTTACAATGTTCTGTCAGTAGCAATGCCTCTTAACCTGCCATGGCCCGACAATGGGACAGAATGTGTGACAGGGACCCAAATTGAAGGACCCAAAATAATTCTTCATGTGAAACGTCCCAACCATCCATGGCCATTGTAGACTAAAGTACATTCATTATAATCAAGGTCACATATATATAGTGGCTAGCTGACTATCCTAGGTCCCTGGATAGAAAATACTATGGGATTCTTTCCTTTGGTGTAAATCACTCTTTCTGTAATCTCCATTTTATGATCTTTTCTGTCTGAGGTAAATAATTTACCTCAATAAAAGTGAGGGACACCAAAGTTGTGTGGAACTTTGTGACTAAAATGAGGGAAATTTGAGTAGTGTGTTAATATGGTTTCAGTTGGGCTAGGGAGATTTTAATTTTAAACGCTAACTGGCAAGGATGATCACATTTGATCCCCCACAGCTGAGGGCTAAAGCAAACAATCCATGATAAGGATTAGAAGATGCTCGCATTCCTCTCAACCACTAGCTGTCATTGGAAGCAAACTTTACCTCTGGCTGTGAACCTCATTCCTATTTTGTGACTGACAAATGGCAGCTGAGCTTTTGGTAGAAATGGGATATGTCTGTGCAATACAAACCAACATCTTATAATCAGAGATCCACGTATGGTGCAATTTCATGGCAGGCGCTGTACCGCAGAATTTATATTTGTCAGAGAATTGTGCTCCAGCATCTCAGCTTTCATGTTTACAAAATGCTATTAGCTGTCATGGTAGTGAAGAGAACCTTGAAAATCTCACACGAGGGTAACTGATGCACTGTTGTCTTCCTGAGTCTGCAAAGAGCCTGAAACAATAGCTCTGAGAGGTGTGATCCACTGTGTTCATCTTAGTGGGTTATTAACTGTGAAGCCCAAAAATAAGATGATATTTAACTGCTCAGTTACTTCAGTGATGAACATTTTAGCAGAAACATGCTTGATGTTATAAGCTGATATAGTGCAATGTACTATCCTTATACCAGTATAGCTGTGTCCACGTTAGAGGAAGAGGGGGTTCTATCACATGAACTACACTGGTACAGTTAACAGGTACAGTCAACATGTGTGGGTAGACAAGCCCTTAGTCACCTTTGAAACTGGGATTTAAGTTCCTAAGTCACGCAGGTGCTTTAGAAAATGTTAACCCGCCACGTCTAGAGAAACTGCCCCAGAGTCTGCTCCAGCGCTGACTCCTCTCCACAGGATTAACCTCAGACCTCTTGCAACAACTGATTGATGAAGTCTGATCTGCAGCTCCAGAGAGACCATGTGCTGGATGTTATGGTTTATCAGGTTGTGAAGATGCCCAAAAGAACCACTTGGCTTGTGTAAATAGTATGTTCAGCTCCCTGTGTTCTAACTGCTCCGAACCAGGAATGTGATTTGAATTTGTTATGGTTGGTTTCAATTTGCTGATCAGACTCCATCCCTCCCCCATTAATCTACTCCATGATCCAGGCAGGACTCAGACAAACAGATGAAAGTAAGCTGGTCCGGTCCAGTACAGTGTACCAGTAAGAATATGTCCCCCAGTACGCAGCCAGCCGTACTGGCAGGGCCGCTGATGGGGAGGGGGGGGCGGGGCAAAAGGGGTACCTACCCCTGGGACTCCTGGCTGCTGCTGCCACCGTGCCAACAGCTGGAGCCCCCGGCCCTTTAAATCGCCGCTGGAGCCTCAGGTGGCTCAGGCCAGGCAGTGCTGAAGGGCTGGCTGGAGGAGTCTGGCATCAGCCCTACCCCTTCTGGGGGCCCAGAGCCACTCCCCCATCTTGCCCAGAACCCCAGCCACCCTGCGTACCGCCAGCAAGTCCTTTAAGTTATTTTCACCCCTGCAGACAGCCTCTGTGCAGTCACACTAGGCACCACAAGCTCAGCCTCTCCAGCTGCCAGGCAGGGGGTGTGGGTGCTAGCTCCCTAAATAAAGTCGCCTCTTTGTGGGAATGCATCTACTGTCTCTTGTCTATCACAGTGGATACTGTGTCTGTCATGCAACCCTTTGACGCTGACACTGACCCTCTGGTTTTCTCCAGCCAGTCAAGTCCAGCCATGTGGCAAGATGTTCTGACAAACTCTGCCTGGCCAGTCTGCATTTCATCCTCCCTTAAAGCTCTGTTACAGTATGGCTGTTAAAAACTGCTGGGATCCCATTCTACTACTTGAAATGCAGGGCAGCAGCTAATAGGTGGATAATGATACAACTGATCTGCATAGAGGCTGCAGGAACATCCTTTATGGCGCTAAAGAGTGAATGCTGTAGAGTGAAGAGTAGGGGTATCCTTACTGGTCCCACAGTTTATCATGTTGCCATCACTACAACGTATGTAGTAGAACTATAGATATGCTACCCCGTGTATATAATATATAAAAATAAATACGCAACAAAATTTCAGACTTTTTTCTCCCCTAAAAATTGGGATTGCTTGTGAAAACAATAAGATACCACGTGGAGCTGATGGGCAAAGACTGGCTCATAGGCAAATACCCTGAAAGGTGCTTGTTGGAGATAAGTTAATGACTGACAGTGGTTAGATAGGAGGATGAGAAGTAAGTAATTGAATACACAGTGGAGAATGCTCCTGATATCTTTCCAGTCCCTCATTGTCGACATGGTCTCTGCAGGAGAAGGGAAAAGACTCTGAAATTCAGAGGGAGGGATGTGCAATCCAGCCAGAGTGATCTGTAGGTGAAAACCTCTCCCATATTTTATACTTGAGCACGTAACGTGTTTTGACTTCCTCAAGACAAGCAATTTCTTGAGTAAAGAGTGTAAACTGTTTGCAAACAGGACTGAACCTCATTTGACTGACCATGGGGGTGTGCATTGTTGTGTGTCAAGGAGTTGAACGAGTTAAGATAGAAAAATGCTTTCTAAAAAAACCCATTTGTGCTTTTCCTGGAAAACAACTGTGTTGGCTAATTCTATAGTATATGTTTATTAGACAAATATTTCACTAGAAAATTCCTCATTGCTATAAAAATCTCATTTCCAAGGATATCCTGGGGCACAAGGAGAACAGGCAGTAATTGCTCATTCCCATAATTACAGAAATTGTATTGGCAGGTTAACATGAAGCAATATTTACATAGACTAATATAGTCATGTGACAGTGCTCCTAACTGAATTAAAGGCCATCTTGTTTCTCCTGTCTTAAATAGGCAGCACAACTTTGGTGTTACTGGTGGTAGTTACAGGGATCTAAATACTGCCTTAGGGCCTGGTCGAAGCCCACTGAAATACGTGGAGAGACTTCCATTGACTGCGATGGGCTGTATTGTGTCAGGTTCCTAAAGTTTTGTTTCCATTGTTGTTTATTAAAGCTTGGTGCCTCTTCTGAGGGTTGGTTTTATGCACAGCTGCAGCCTATTGCAGTTCAGATTTCCCTTTTCCTTCCAGCCATACTGAAGGCAGGGCCCAGCTACTCCCATTTCTGCCTGAGGTGAGGGAAAAACCTTAAAGGGTTTTTTTCATCTGTCAACCCCAAATGACCATGGCTGGAGATGTGGCACTAGATGGGGTGGGATCTGAGTTACTACAGAGAATTCTTTCCCAGCTGTCTGTCTGGTGGGTCTCACCCACATACTCAGGGTCTAACTGATTGATCGCCATATTTGGGGTTGGGAAGGAATTTTCCCTCAGGTCAGATTGGCAGATGTCCTGGGGGTTTCCATCTTCCTCTGCAGTGTGAGGCAAAGCATACTAAGTTGCTTGTTTGAAGTAGAGTGAAGGGTGGCTACTTAAAGTCTTTAAATCAAGATTTGAGGATGCCAGTAACTCAGCCAGAGGTTATCAGGCTATTACAGGAGTGGGTGGGTGAGGTTCTATGGCTTGAGCTGTGCAGGATGTCAGATGAAGATGATCTGGCCTTAGTCTATGAGAACCCTAGCAAGGGCCCTCAGACCATGCCTCCCACTGGAGAAACCAGCAAAGTACCCTAAAGAATGGGACATGGTTTTATCAAATGTTTTGTATTTTCCAGTCTACCAGCAGGTGGCTTTTTACACCCACAAAACACCCAGCTGCTTTTTGTGTCTGAGCTCTCCACTTCCATTTGTAGTCTGCACAGAAACAGGATTCACCAACAAAGATGGCAGAAGCAAATATACAGTCTGTGAGAATTTGTCACATGTAATACAAGCTGAGAGCAAGGTTGTCATTAAAGTTAGCCGGGAACCTTCTTCATAAACATTTTTTCATTGGAAAATTTGATTAGTTGAAACCATTTGCAAAACAGCATCAGGTTCGATGACATAACTGACTTGAAAAATTGTTGTTTAAAAAAGTTTAGTGATTGTTAGATAAGAAGGTTTCAGTTCTGAGTCAAAATGATTTTTAATTTAAAATTTTTAGTAAATTTACACTAGAAAAAAAGGTTAAAAGGAAAAATAGTAAAAAAATCACAATGGAATGGTTTTGATTGACCTCAACCAAAATGTTTCAGTTGATTCAAACCATTGTTTTTCCGTATTGTGAGTATGCAAAAATTTGAGATTTCACCATGATTTCTATTGGGGACAGGAAAAAAATTGAAATCTTTCCTGATCAGCTTTAGCTGTCTCAGCCATTAGTCAGCTGCAATGAGGAAGATGGCAGAAATAACCTGCCAACCCCTGTGCTTCCCTGCTCCCATTGCAACTCTGGTGAGCACTTCCTGCTCCCCTGTCTGGTGGGCAGACATATCCCATTGTGAGAAGCTAAGCTGGCTGGTGTTGGAGCAGTTCTGGCTTTGCCCCGCTCAAGGGCCAAAGTAGCTTGCTGGGGGTGAAGGACTTTACTCTTCAAAGCAAGGAGAAGCAGAGAAAGAGGTTGGACTGAGTGCCAGTTCATTCTCTGGTCTACACTCTTGGGGCAATGCAGCTCCTGTGTGCTGCCCCTCATTCAAAGCAGACAGCAATGTTACAATCCAGCCAGATAAGAAATCACACAAATTTCACACTCTCTATAACGTTGCCAGTTTGAATATTTCCTGGAAAATTGTATTTTTGAAGCAAAAATTGCCAGGAGGTAGGGCTTGGTGCATCCAAGTGAAAGGAAGATGAATGTGAAGGTAGAGTAGTTTGGCACAACTGCACTCCCAAATCCAACTGCTCGGGATCTGGGCAGACAGAGATTGCTTCCCAAGTCACCTCACTCCCTTTGATGAAATATTACATTTGAAACTCAAATCAACTCCAACTCCTTGCCTCTCCTCTGTAGTCATCTTCAAAGTTCAAACTTAACTGTAGAAGGCTGCTGACATATTTATTATCCTTTTTGCAGTGCCATCTGGAAGTTGTGTATTACTGGAAGATTATATATGTCAAATGGAGAGGGAAATATCTTTTCCTGTAACAGTTGTAGAAGCAAAAAAAAAAAAAGAAATTAAGAAAAAATCCTGCCAACCATATGGAAGATTTTTTCTGAAATGATCCATCTTGAACAATGAGGAAATGCCACAGCCCACATGCAAAAAGATTTTTTAGATCTTGTACATGCTGTAGGCTCTGGAGGAGAAAAGGGGAAGGGACTAGACATGATTACCTGAAGAGCTGACGTGCATCTCATTAAAATTACCTTCCCTGCTAAAAGTCAGCCAGGGAACCTAAAACGATGTGAACAAAGGGAGGCAGCTTGCAGCATGCTATGTGAATCAGAGCAATGGCCTTTCTTTGCCTTCTGGGATTATCGTCCTCACACGCCTTGCAAAAGCAATAGGTGTGAACCTACAGTGGATATGAGCCAAGTTTTGAATACTTGTTCTCTGCTTTAACAAGGGGGAGTGAAAAATTACTGGCATCTCCTCCTGGCTCTACCCAGTAAATAAGCTGCAGCATTTTTAATAATGAACAAGCAATGTGACCAGGCTGTGGAGGGGAGGAGGAGTTGATTAGGGATACCCTGCATGGTTGGTGTAGTGCATTAGCCCATCACATTTGGAGAGCTGGGTTCAAATCATAGTTTACATCTGCAGTGGCATGGAGACTGATGGTAATAATATGAAACTCTCTCTTTGCTCTTAGGCAGTTCCTTTAATCTCAAAGGACCTTCCCAGCAATTATTTAAGCCTTATAACACTCTGTGGGCAAGAGAACAGTATTATCCTTATTCCACAGCAGGGTTAGCAGTGCAGCATTGTCCTCTCATGGCAGATGGAAACTGTGTAGAATAGAAAGATCATACGGTTTGCTCATGGTCACAACAAACTCCCCCACACCATAGTTTGTCCCCAACACAGAAAAATGCCTTGCACCTGGCCCTGTTTGCTTACATGGTGCTTAAATAATAGCTCTGCCAATGTCCTATAGTCACTTTAGATAGGCGCTTATATGACCTTCATCACTGTGGCATCTTAGCATCTCAGTCCCCAAGAGATCTTACTCCACAGCATCCCTGCAAGAAAAGGAGCATGACCCCAATTTTACAGAGGTGGAACTGAGGCATAAGGCTGATTAAATTACTTGTCTAAGGTCACCCAGGGAGTTTGTGGCTGTGCTGAGAATCAAACCCAGGTCCCCACTGGGCATCAACACCCCTGGAGCGTCCTTCCCACTTAATTGTGTGCACTTGAGGAGAGGCAGGAAGAAGCCTTTGCAAACTTGATGAAAAGAAAGCTCTGGTCTGAGGGCCAGATTGTGAACCCTGTTGGCCCACTGATGGCAATTGGACTTTTGTGTGAGCGATTGTTCATCAGTTGGAGCGGCTCCTGACAGCGATTGCCCACCACTGAGAGTCCAGGGCTCATGACCTGGCCTAGGAACCTTGAGTGAAACCTGGGTCTTTGGAACTCCCTCTAGCTTCCATGGGGCAGCACTTCTGCCCCTTGTTTTCAAGGCACAGAGAAGGATAATTTCACTTCTTGGTGCAAAGGATAAACCCAGACCTTCTTGTGGGGAGATAGAAAAACACCCCTCAGGGCTACTAAGGGGCGAAGTCAGGGATGGGCCTTCAGGCAGCATCTGACCTAATTTTAAAGAGAGGCTAAAATTTCTCCTGTTTTGCAAACAAATCCAGGCTCCTTCCCTCCTGCTTTTTTTGTTCTGTCTTCTTTTGACCATCTTCTGCTGCTTTTAAATAAACAGCACATGGTGAGCGAGAGCCTGAAGTTCCCAAGTGAGTCAGTTTATCCCAGTATTTATTTACCTTTCATCCCAAACAAGCTTTCCACTCTGGGTCTTGCCAGCTTCAGACTATGATATTTCCTCCCCGCACCCCGTCCTCTTGCTCTGATTCAAACCAGTCCAGGCAGCTTTCGTGGTACAGCACTCTGATGTGGTCTGACTTGCAGCAGCCATTCCCTTCCCACCACCAACCAAGTTTATGGTCTGAACATCGTAAAAATATTTTTGCCAGGAAATCTAGCTGAGATCGACATCTTGTTGCAGCTGCCTGGCCCCTGGGATGAGTAGCACGAGATAACCCACTGCATTCCAGAGAGTCTCCGCCAATCAGGGGAGTGCCAGCTTTCGTGTAATAGGACTGGCTCGCTATCACTCTTCTGAGCTGTCTGCCCACTCCCTCCACCCCAAATTTAGACAGTATTGCAAACTAGGCTATCGCTTGGCTCCCTGCCTGCCGAAGGAAAACAGTGCTGTGCGTCAGTTATAGGCCCTTCCCACGCCAGCTATTTCCATTACAGCTGCCTGCCATAGCAATCCTGTGCTGGGCCACTGCCATTCACAACAGCCAGTAGGCCTGAGTCACCGGTAATGTTTCATTAAGGCCTAATTGCATCACCCAGGATTTTGCGGGGGGAGGAAAGGGGTGGAGGGAAGCCAAGAGGCATGAGGTTGGTTGTAAAACACTAGAAATCAAGAGTCATTTAGAGTCTCGGGTAGGTTTTAAACTGGAGCGAGTGAGAGTGCAAAGGCTCGGGGTGCTGTTATGGACTGGGACAGGTCTAGTAGGTACAGCAGGCATACAGGCTCAGGAATGAAGCCAAGGGTCAGCAGCAGAGTCAACCGCCAGTGACCAGAACCAGGGGCCAAGCCAGAATCAGAACCAGGAATCAAAGCTGAGGGTCAGAGGCAGGGTCAAATATCAACGCCAGAGCCAAGGGTCAAATAGGAGTCAGGGTCGGAAGTCAGAGCTGGGGTCGGAGCCAGGACTGGTCCCTGAGGATGGGAGGCGAGGCGTACGGGCAGGAGGAGAGGCAAGGATCAAGCATGGTGGGAAGAGGAGGAAAGGCATGAGCTGAGCGAGAACCAGGAACAGGGCTGGATGCTGGAGGCAGGCACAGGCTGGGTCCAATGCAGCCACAACAGGAAACCGCCTTATTGGTCAGACAAACTTCCTGTTCCACCTCCTGGCTCAAATAGTGTAGCTGGATCAACTGTAGAGCTGGGCGATCCTCCAAATCGGAGCTCCCGTGGGCGGTGCCTTGGCTGGGGCTATAGCCCTAGTCGCTTCTCAGCGCACCCAGTTTCAGTGGCCATTGGGTGGAGGCCAGGATGTGGCAGCTCTTGGGGAACTCCCAAGCCTGGCTTCAAGACCCGGGACATCACAGGTGCTATAGACACCCTATTAAACAAGATGGCCCTCGATGTGCTGTAAGATGGCAGCAATAATGATCAAACAAAGTCAGTACTGAGATGACATCCATCTAACAGGGTAGGAGACCAAACTGTGCTATCCTCTGGAGAGGGCTAGGATAGACTGATGCAGCTGGGTGGGGCGGTTCGCTGTGCTTTGTGCTGTGGAGGAACTGGTGTGGAGTGCCTGGCAAATGGATGGTGGTCTTGCCTGGCTTCTTGTTTGTAGCTGTAGGCAGGTCTCAGCAGCAGTGCCTTGGTGTGAATGTGCTCTACCTCAGCACTTGCAGACAGAGTAGCCCAATCAAATGGCCACAGAGGGGACCCTACAGCTATTATTCGTAGTGTAGTTCCTAGGATCTGCACACACGGACCATGACCTCATTGTGCTAGGCGCTGTACAAACACACCAGCAGCCTAGCCCCTTAAAGCTCATGTGCGCCTCTTGCTCTGTGGGGAGCACAGGGACCTTTGCCAGCTTTCAGGTCAGGAGTAAGGTGGTCTGTTCTTGGCTGGATTGCCAATTGGGTGAGCTGTTGCTGCTGCAGTTACAAAACCTCCTCCTCTTTTTTGGAAAATTCACTGAATATTTAGTCTAAGGTGACACCTTGTGCCTAGGATCCCCTCTTTTCCTTTTTTTCCTCCCGATCTTAAAATTTCATATGGATGATAGAGTTCTCTGACAGTACTTGAAAATGATAAACAAAGGACACTTACATACTAGCTCATTGATTGATCTAATGCGTTGATGTTAACATCCTCCAGATTAGGAGGCCAGATAGGAAAAAAATACCCACCAACACTTTAATGGCTATATCCCTTTATTTTATATTAGTGCTGATGCAGGTGAAAGATTCATAGCGCTATTTGAGTCATGTACTGCGATGGCAGCGGCCGTGCAGTCTTGCCCCACATAGGTCTGTCAGTGCCCCCTATGCATGACCATTACCATCCTTTCCTATGAGCGTCTATAAAGTCCCGCAGAGTTTTACCAGTGGATTAGAATCCTGACCTGCAGCACATCCTGCTATTCCTATCCAGGGACTCCTAGTCTGGGAATGTGAGTCATCACTAGGTGGGATCATCTGGAGAATCTGTACTCATACAGCTTATGAATCCTGATTGATGTTCTGAAATTGTTGTATTAAGGAACAGCTCATGAATGTAGACGCACCCATCTGCTGTCAGGGCTGTAGCACATCCCTTCCAGACCAGGGACAATGATCAGTATTTGACTTTAATGGTTTCCTATTCAGGTAGAAACACCTTGAGATATCGGTTGGCTGAAGCTAGAAAAAACAGTTGCCTCCATCTCCTCTACAGTGGGCTGTAGTTTGAAGAATGGAAAATCTCTAACAGCAGACAAAAGGAGCCAGATGATGGTGATGGGCCATATAAACTTGAGCGGGAACAGGAAGCTTTGGGCAGGAGAGAGGGCATGCTTTTGTAGAAAAGTATCCTGTTTAACTGCAGACCAGCCAAGGGAAAGGAAGCTAGATGAAAAAGAGACTCCATAACACAGAGGAGAAGCCATGTGTAGGAGAGAGGGACCCTGGACTCTGCCCTAAACCCAAAGAACTCTCCAGAGTGATGAGGAAAATGAGGCAGGGAAATGCTTATAGATATGTTTATTATTTTGTCTATGAAAAATGCACTACACAATCAATGATATCCCTGACATACATCGATGATATTTTCATTCTCTGGACAGATGACCTAAACTGCCTCATAGATTTCCACCACCCCTTCAACAAACCACCACCCACCCATCAAGCTCTCTCTAGAACACTCCCACTCTAGCACCAACTTTCTGGGCACCATGATCAGCTTCAACACTGGAACTATACAAATGACAATATACAAGAAAACCACAAATTACCACACTTAACTCCATGGATCCAGTGACCACCCCAGACACACTGTGAAATCTGTTGTCAACAGCCAGGCACTCAGAAACCACAGAATATGCTCAGAGGAGGATGTCTGGGATCCTTAGCACACTTAAAACTGCCTTCATCAAACAAGGAAATTCCACCAGAGAAGTAGATGACAGCAGGAATGGGCCACACAAATATCCTGAATACTTGCTTCAGTGTAAAAAAAAAAAAACAAAAAAAAAAACTACAAACCACCCACTTCTATAACTCCACACCCTTAATTGTCACCTACCCCTACAGTGGAATCCATACAGAGTATCATTAAAGAATTAAAAACCATGCTTAATGGAGACCACATCCTGAAAGAATTTTTTCCTGAACCCCCTCTTCAGGAGTGGGGCCAGGGTTTTTGGTGCCCTAGGCAGGGGTCCTTCTGCACTGCCGGGCGGCGGCGGCAATTCTGCGGCAGGGGGGTTCTTCCGCTCTCCCAGTCTTCGGGGCACTTCAGCAGTGGGTCCCGGAGTGAGTGAAAGACCCACCGCAGAATTGCCGCCGAAGACCCAGAGCGCGGAAGGACCCCCCGCCGCCGAATTGCCGCCAAGATCGGCAAAATGCCGCCCCCCCCAAATCCTGGTGCCTTAGGCGACCGCCTAGGTCTCCTAAATGGAAGTGCCGGCCCTGCCCCTCTTCTGGTCTTCAAATTACCCCACCCCCAGCCTTACCAAGCTCCCCATGAACCAGGACACACCAACTCAAAGGGGCACCAGACTCTGCCAAAACAACAGAACCACCAGCAGACATAGCTCCACTGCTATAATGATCAGCACCCCCACTACGCACCTTTCAAGATCCATGGGTCATACACATGCCTATCATATTGGTGAACCTCATCCAGTGCATCAAATGAACTCACACAGAAAAATGAAGACAAAAAACACCCTTTCATAGGTGGGAGAATGCTTTCCCCAAAGCAATCACTCTATATCTGACCTCTCTGCCCTTGCCCTCAAAGGAAACTGCACAACACCTTCAAAAGACAAGCCTGGGAACTTAAATTCATAACCGTGCTAGGCTGGGTCTACACTGGAAAACTATGTGGCATAACTACATCATTCAGGGGTGTGAAGAATCCACACCCCTGAGCAGCGTAGTTAAGCCAACCTAAGGCTAGGTCTACACTAGGGTTAGGTTGACGTAAGGCAGTTTATTTTGACCTAGGTCTGTAAGTGTCTACACTACAGTGTTGCTCCCACCAGAGTAAGTCCCCCACTATACTGACCTAATAACTGCATGTCTACAAGAGGCATAGCTCTTACCTAGGGTGATGCAGTGTCTGTGTAGATACTGTGTTACTTACGTTGCCTGAGAGCTCCATGTGGAGCTGACAGCCAGGCTCCCACACTGCCTCACTCAAGTCCCTGCATGAGCTCCTGGTGAGGATGTGCACTGCCAGCAGGAGGAGGATCGTTTGGACATGAAAAACTGCAGTAAATACTGTGGTCGGTGTATGTCTGTCTAACATAGGTTGACTTAACTGGATAGCATAGACAGTGCTAGGTGAACAGATGAATTCTTCTGCTGACCTAGCTACTGCCTCTTGTGGAGGTGGATAACCTATGCTGATGTGAGAATCCTTCCAATCAGGGTAGGTAGTGTGTACACTGAAGCGCTACAGCTGTAGTATTTTAAGTGTAGACAAGTCCCTATACATCAAAATTCATGGGCTCACCTGGTTTTATAGCTCATTTCAATTTGTAGCCTACTAACCCTCCTCTTGTCCTCTGACTTCAGTGGTGTTATTGCCCACTTCACTTTAACTGATGCTTTGCGGTGTGTGTTTAATCCCTTCTTAATCTGTCCCACCTTGTATTTAGCTGTGACGCTCGGATTACTTTCCCCAGACCTGAAGAAGAGCTCTGTGTAGCTTGGAAGCTTGTCCCGTCCACCAACAGAAGTTGGTCCATTCAGAGATATTACCTCACCCCCCTTGTCTCAACCCTATGCAAAGTCCATGTGTCTGTTTGCTTCACTATCACATGCCCCACAGAAGTGAACTGTAAACCCAGAGTGCCCACCCGGATGGAGCTCTGAGAAAGGGTATGTGTAAAAGTGGCCCCTGAGGTCTTTCTCCCAGATGGCAGGAGAACCCGACCGCACCCAGTTATCCACACTGGATGGCTCCAGCACACTTCCTTACTATTTACCATGGGGCCTTACCCTTTGTGGGCCTTTTTAAGTCTCTCCAGATGGGGGATTGAAAGGGAAGTCAAATGTCCAAATGCACTTGAGGGTTCTCCCTTCCCGGGGCCCCTCAAAGCAGGGTGGGGAAGTCCATGGTACTCTCAATACAGCACGTGCATTGTGGGTTTTGAGAAATCCTTCTGCCTGGGCTGCTGAACTGGGCTTAGTCTGTCTGGTTCATCCTGGGAGTTTACTGCACTCTCCATAGGGTCAGAGTGGAGGTCTCCTGGCTGGGAGTTCTCTCTGCTGCTCCAGGAGTCACTCCAGCAATCTCCTGCTTAGGGTAGCCCTGCCCCCCTCAGCCCCCCCAGCTAACTACAGTTTCCTCCCTTTTAAAAGCAGCAAAGAATCCTGTGGCACCTTATAGACTAACAGACGTTTTGGATCATGAGCTTTCGTGGGTGAATACCCACTTCGTCAGATGAAAGATACTCCCTTTTAAAGGCCTCCTCCCTACCATACATTATTGAGAGGCTGGAGGGGAGGGTGTCAAGGCCTCCCTGGCACCATCCTTGACAATGTGGTGTCTATACACCCTGTCACACTGTGCTTAAGCTATGGGTCTCAAGTTCAGTTTCTTTCTCATTAGATCTCAGACTTGCTCACATCAATGCGTCTCCCTTTATGATATATTCTGTTAATGCACCCATATTACTCCAATTAGCATCCGTGTCAAGAGGAGATTATACATAAGCTTTATTCCCCCCCACCCAAAATAAGCTTCTGATGTTTGGAAATAAATTACAGTAATACATACTAGCAGGTGTTACCTTTTAAAATTTAGTCTTGTTTATAGCCTGTTACAAGACAACATTCTCATTCCATCAGAGGTAAGCAGATGGCACTTATTAATTTACATTGAAATATACTTTCAATATACACATTGAAAGCACATATCTATTGAAGGAAATTGTCCTTAGTTTACCTGACTCCCAAAACACATCATAACACAAACTTTAAATCTGTGATAATATTAACAGGTGGTAGGAGAGCACAGTACTGCAGGGTATGTTTGCATTGAAAGGCCTGATTTCCCATAGTCCCTAAACAGGTTGTTAATTCTCTGTAAATTAAAGTTGCTCTGGAAAGAAATGAGAGATTTTAAGCAGGCCCTTTCTACCATGCTCAGTCCTTTGTTGCACCACGAATGGGTTCCCCCCCTGTCTTTTCTACTCTGAACAATGTCACAGTCCAGCCCATGACCCAGTATGTATTTTCTATGGGATTTAGTAATGGGAGTAACTTTTTTGTGTGTGCAAAAAAGCCACTCGTGAAGTAGGGCCAAATGCCTCAATTTGGCTACTAAACTTATACCTGAATGTGCACGAGCCCACCCAATGGACTCACTGTGAGTGCTGTAGTGTGTTACACCTGTGCAGATAATGGGGTCCAAGCTCATAGTATACCTGGCATATTACTTAGCACTATAGGTCCTCTGGGGTCTGGTCACTGATGAGTTCCCAGCAAACACTCATATGCATGGCTAGGAGGGAAGGATTGTTTATAGTGGCTCCCTGGGGCAGACACCGGGGTTTGCATACTGGACCTGCAGCACTCTGACCATGACCCTTTACCGTCCTCAGCTAAAAGAACAACTCCTCTAGCAACTAGCTGTGGTAGACTCTTATCTGCGGTGCAATGGCTTTATCAATCACCATGAGCAGTTCCTAACTCAACCTCTATGGCAGTGGTTCTCAACCGATTTACCATTGTGGGCTGCATATGCAGCTCTCTGTGTTATGTGGACCACACAATATATATACTACCTGTATGGTCCTGAGGATGTCACTTGGGCCGCAGCTGCGTGCTGATTGGGCCACAAGCAGCTCCTGGGTTGAGAGCCACTGCTCTACAGGGCAGTCCAGTATAGGGGTACAAAGGTATCTTCATCCCATTGGGCTGCTGGGGCCCTATAGCTGGGGTGCACTTACTAGTGCATCCTGGTCCTGGTCTGTAGGTTCCATTGGCCAGACTTCAGTCCTCTCCTCGGTGGTCTTGAGAGCTCTCAGCCTTGCCCCCTTTAGGGGATAATCTCGCCCTGAATGTTTCACCCAGCCTTTAAAATGCCACTGAAACCTCTGTTCAAGGTCTGTTAAGTCTGTTCATTAGTTAGTGGCTCTTACGTACAATAAACACAGCTATTATCCTGACACTTTGTGGTAATGGTCTCCTAGCAACAGGTCGTCCTCAGAAGGTGGCACTCGTCATTGCAGGGGTCTGTGCTCTGCCTCTGTTTGTACTGCCACTTAATCCTTGTCTCTATACCAGCTGGATTTCCCATCAAAGAGCTTTGATCGCCATAGTCTCCTAGTAGGCAAATAATAAAATATGCTAATGAACCACTGCTCCATATTTCGCTGTAAACCACATGGCGCAAAAGGAGACGCTTTCACAAGTGCTCCAGGTTAACAGGCTAGCTCTTCCAAAAGCTGAAACCTCTTCTTCTGCTGGGCATAGAAAACAGTGTCTGTTGGCTGTACTCAGGGCTCTGGCCTATAGCCCTAGAATAATGATAGGACTTATATTCTACAGGTGTCGTCATCACACCACAGCCTTCGCTAGCATCTCAGAAAAGATTTCATAGTGCAGACCTACTACCATTATCTGTATTACAGCAGCACGTAAACCCCAGCCGAGCTCTATCCCCACATAGTTCTATACCCTGGAGAGTTCACAATCTACATGGACCAGACAAAGATAATCTAGGGGTGGACGCAGAGGCACGGGGAGGCGAAGTGACTTGCACAAGGTCACCCAGCAGATCTGGGGAAGAGCAGGGAGTGAAATGCAGGTCTCCTCACTCCCAGCCAGGCCCAGCCCTGACTGTCTCTTTTCGCGCAAGATGAAGCCGGAGTGAAATCCATGGGCTGAAATGTACTCTGATAAACGAAGTTTAGCTATTCCTGCTATCTAGCACCAGTCAGGCTGGCAGAGCCTATCAGCGAGTGAAGCCCTAGCAGAACCTAGGCAGGTAGATTGTATCAGTGAGGTTTGAACCCAACAGCGAGGCACAAGGAATGCGACACCACCTCGTTTTTGCCCACTGTAAGCAGAAACTAATGGATGGAGATGAAAAGTTGGTACATTTTTACTTAACTCAGAATTTAAAATTTGACCGATTCAAAACCTGCCTATTAAAAACCGTGGCTCCTCTGTGAGCAGCAGTGGTTTTTAGAGACTCTGTGACTCTGCGAGGAAGGTCTGTGGTGAAAGGAATAGCTTTAGAGAAGTCAGAGAACAGATTTTAATGAGATGAACTTGCTGCTCTCTCCTTGTTATAAAGATCCTCATTTGCCCGTCTGAAAGCGCTGTACAATGTCAGCAAGTACCAGCGGCTGGGGTTTATTTTCTTCCCTAGTACAGAGCGAGAGACAGACAGTCATGAAGAAAGTGGAGTTTTAGTTCCAGTTCTTGTGACACTAGAGTCTGGGAAGATTCTCTTTTGCATGGCTGGGCACAGAGTGACTCAAAGATCACAGGCTAAAGTGGAAACATTTGAATACCAGACGCAGTCTTTATACCAGCATATTCACCTACTGAAACAAGGAGTGAGCGAGCCCATAGTACCAGAAAGGCAGGACCAATAGACCCACAAGGTATGGGCCTAAAGGGTGTGGTTTATAGGAGGCACTGTTTTGCAGAGACAACATGGGCCAAGTGGGCAGGGGAGCCTGGGAAGAAGTGGGCATTTAGAACCTGGTAGTAGGCCTAAGGGAGAAGCTGCACAAGTGTATCATCTGTCCAAACGTAAATAGATTGCAGGAAACTTCTAACTTCTGAAGGCAGATCAGTGGAACAGTCACTATTGAGGAGCTGCAGCTTGGTTTTCAGTGAGATGAACACATGGTGGGGAACTAGTCTCCAGCTCAGTTTGTTTCCATTGTTGCAAAGTGGTGTTTGCATTTGCAGTTCAGCTGGTGACTCCACTAAAGCATATGCTGATTGACTACGCTCCAAGCAGCGATGCATGGGCACAGAGAGACTAAAGCATGTGCAAAGGATGGAAGGTATTCACTCTGCCAGGCTGCAGAGAAACAAAGTCTTATGCAAGAATTCTAGTTAGAAGGGATATGGGCCAGAGAGTCATCAAAGCAGATGGACACCGACTAATTTGAAAATTGCTGACTAGCTTTGTGGAAGAGACAAGAGCAAATTGGCAGGAAAAGGAACCCCAGCACCTCTGGTAAAATGAAAGGAAGGTCACTTCTTGGGTATTAACACCGAGTCTCACCAGGTTTGAGGTACAGAACTTGGAAAACAGTAGTCTGGCTTTCCCACCCCAGCCATCACATGAGGAAAACTATGCAGCTCTTGACAGCTAAAAGGAAGGATTGTCCAGGGGTTAAGGTATTAGCTTAGGACATAGGATACTTCATTCAACTCCCTACTCTGCCACAGACTTCCTGTCTGACCTTGGGTAAGTCGTTAGTCTCTGTGCCTCAGTTTCCAATCTGGATGATGGTGATAAGAGCACTGCCCTGCCTCACCGGGGGGAGGGAGGGGAGAAGGGGTGTGAGGATAAACACACTAAATGTCATAAGATGGTCAGATACTTTAGAGAAGTGTGAATACCAACCAGCATGAATTACAAAAGGAACTGAATGCAACCATTCCAAAAATAGATGGTGAAATGGATGCTTTCCAAAACCAACGTGATCTGAACAAGCAGCAGCATGTTGGAAACCAGAGCACAGGATGGGCACATTTCAGAAATCAAAACAAACAGATAAATAATATGCAGAAAGAGGCTGGAAGGAACAGGTGGTGGGAAAAGTCACACGTCTTGCTGAAAGATGTGGAGATATTGTCAATGGTCTCGACCAGGTCCTGTGAGGCTAGTGGGAATGCTACATGGTTTAGAGGGAGCCGACCTGAATTTCTTTTAATGATCCTTAAAGAGGAGGTTGTTTTCTTCTTCCAAAACAATTGACCACGCCCAGCGAGCACCACAACCCAGTTAGATAATTAGATGTCCCCTACCATCGTCGTGTCTGAGGTTCTCACAGTCACAACTGGATTTATCCTCACAACACCCCTGTGCGGTAGGGAAGGGGCATTATCCCCTTTTTGTAGACGGAGAACTAAGGCACAGAGCAATATAGTGACCGGCGCAAGATCACACAGAAGGGTGTGGGCTTCCCAAGAAAGTGAAGCCAAGTCTCACCACTCTATTAAAGTTCTTTGAGAGTGTGTCACAGGGCATTCCCTGTGCTACAGAGTGTGCTGCGCTGGCTGGCCCCTTTGCGTGGTCTCTTATTCACAGCATCCAACAGGCCATTTCTTTTCCCCATGTGGACCTATAATCTATCGATTCCAAGCTTTGCATAACAGTGCAGGCATATGCCAGCAGGAGCCTTCCACCAGCTTTCTTTACCATGTCCAGCTCTCTCTCAACTCCTTTTACTTCCTGGTCCTGCCAATTATATATCTCACCCTTACTGAGGCAATTACTTCATTAGCCCAACCATTGTTCCCAAGTGTCAAAAATCCCCACCACAACAGGTTAATTGGTTCCAATTAAGTCTGTAATCTTCTTCATTACCAAATTAACAAGAGTTCTACAGATAGTGCTCTGTCACAGAGTGACAAACAAACATGGACAAGGGTGATCCAGTGGACACAGTGTACTTGGACTTTCTGGAAGCTTTTGACAAGGAACCTCACTAAAGGTTCTTAAGCAAGTAAGCAGTCACGGGATAAGAGGGAAGGTCCTCTCATGGATCGGTAAATGGTTATAGGAAACAGAGTAGGAATAAAGGGTTAGTTTTCACAACGGACAGAGGTAAATAGCAGGGTCACCCAGTGATCTGTGCTGGGACCTGTGCTGTTCGATATATTCACAAATGATCTAGAAAAGGGGGTGAACAGTGAGGTGGCAAAATTTGTAGATGATGCAAAATCACTGAAGATAGTTAAGTACAAAGCTGACTGCGAAGAGTTACAAAGGACTCTCACAAAACTGGATGACTTGGCAAAAAAGTGGCAGATGAAATTCAGTGTTGATAAATGCAAAGTAATGGACACTGGAAAAAATAATCCTAACTCTACATACAAAGTGATGGGTCTAAATTAGCTGTTACCTCTCAAACGATCTTGGAATCATCGTGAATAATTCTCTGAAAACATCCACTCAATGTGCAGCAGCAGTGAAAAAAGCAAACAATGTTAGGAAGCGTGAGGAAAGGAAAAGATAAGAAGATAGAAAATATAATGCCACTAGATAAATCCATAGTACGCCCACACTTTGAATCCTGCCTGCTGGTTTGATCACCCCTTCTCAAAAAAGATACATTAGAATTGGAAAAGGTACAGAGAAGGACACCAAAACTGATTAGGGTTATGGAACAGCTTCCATATGAGGAGAGAGAAAGGCTGGGGCTAGTCAACTTAGAAAAAAAAGACAACTAAGGGGGATGTGATAGCGGTCTATAAAATCATGAATGGGGTGTGGAGAAAGTGAATAGGGAAGAGTTATTTACCCCTTCACATAACACAAGAACCTAATGAAATTAATATGCAGCAGGTTTAAAACAGGAGGAAGTACTTCTTCACACAGCACCTGATCAACTTGTGGAATTAATTGCCATGGGATGTTGCGAAAGTTAGAAGTATAACTGGTTCAAAAAGGAATTATATAAATTCATGGAGAATATGGCCATCAGTGGCAATTTGCCAAGATGGTCATGGCTGCAACCCATGCCCTGGGTGTCCCTAAACTGCTGAATGCCAGAAGCTGGGACTGATGACAGGGGACTCAAAATTGCCCTATTCTGTTAATTCCCTCTGAATTTTCTTGCATTGGCCACTGTCAGAAAAGAGGATGGACCACTGGTCTGACCCAATATGGCTGTTCTTATGCTCTCCTCTGTCCCAGTCCAATGCCTTAACTAGAGGATACCCCTACCTTCCCTATTCTAGTCCAGAAATAAAGCTGCCATTGACAACAGCAAAACTATTAAAACAGAAAAGCAGAGCAGCGACTGGATTTTTCATGGAAAACTTATAAAAATCATCCACAGTGAGGACACATATTCATTTTTCCTGAGCTTATGAAGAATTCTGTACAAGCCAGCAGGACTGTGATCTTGCAGGACCAGGAGAAATTACAGTACCACTGCTTACCTCCTATCACCTGCCAGGCTCAAAGATGGCTCAGATAACATTTAAACATATCAGGACAGGCAAAGTATTTCTTCAACAGCTGCTTAAAAGTTCAGAAAAATTCCTGCCTCAGGAGAGCTGTTAACCCTCAGCTTCCATGGAAAATCAGCAGCTCAGTTCCTGCATCTGGCAAAGCTGCACTCAGCATGAGAGCAGGATGGACGAACAAAGGTGCTTTCCACCATCTTTTCCATCCCTGATTTTGGGGTTGGCTGGGGACACAGGGCCATGAGGGGACACCCCAGGGCTGCTGTAATTTGTGTCTGGCTCGTGATAGTCTCCAGGAACCATACCGGCAGATGGGGTTATTAAGAGAACAGCACACTTTGCCCATGCTTTCAGCCCCGAGGGATGATGCTGAGCTGATGCCATTTCTGGGCTACCTAGAGATTCACTCAGCCATGTTGCCCTGCTGTGCCTTTCACTTAGTGCAAGGGGCCACTGAGGGTCAGGCTCAAAGTCTCCAAAGAACAATATTGGGGCTAAACAAAATTTCAGCTGTCACAAACCAGCTGTAAGAAATATCTTGCTTTAGGTCCCTGTCTTTTCAAATCTGAGACATCCCTGATAATCTACACATTTGAGGCCAGATTCACCCCTAGGGTACACCTGGCAATGCAAGGCACTATAAATATATAACTGGGCTAGTTCACAGCTGCTTTGCCTCACTGCAGTGGCATCAGTGAATAATTTTGAAAACCTGCACTGTTCCCAGAGAGATGGTTTCAATATTGCCAACCCTCCCCAGCATGAAAAAAAGGAGTCAGGCCCCACAAAAATCATGATATTGGTTTAAGAAATCATGAGATTTTAATAAATACATGTGGAGTCTTTTAATTTGCCTTCTAGTCTTTTAGCCACAAAGGTTCCAATTTCAAGCTTTTCTCACGAACCAAAATGTTAGAAACTTCTGCTCTGTTCCCAAAAGACATTTAGGCACCTGTAGGCTGGTTCCCCTAATTATCAGTTGATAGACAGACAGGCTCCAGTTAGCTTTCTGTCTCATTCTTCAGGGCTCTGTTTATTCTCTTCCCAAACAAAGCAAAAATGTATATAAAAAGAAATACTAAACACTCTGGTTAGGAGATCTAACTGGTGTCCTCTGGCAGCTACTGGATAGGACCCTTTCTGACTCCTGGGAAAAACCACTGGATAAGCCTGTCAGAAAATACACACTCCCCTATGGCTGACCTCTCCTTTATATTCCAGCTGAGTGTGGGCCAGTCATGAGGTTCTGGCCAGCTGATTCCCAGCACCTGTCTGCTGGGATTCTCCCTGGGGTTGGGTCAGCTACTCCGTATCCCCTCCTCCCTTGGGCTATTCAAGGAGCAAACTGTGCTGATATTGCACTTGACTTCTATTGAAATCATGGGAGTTAGGCACCTAAATACTTTTATTTTAAGGCAAGCTAAAATTCTGTTGTAGTCACATGACTCCTGGAGCCTCAAGAAAAATCACTAAATATCGCAAGACTTTTGATAAAATCAGGCTCTGCAGCCTCAAGGGATGACAAATGCTCCCCCCCAGCTCTCTCTCTAGGGCCATAAAACACAGCAGAGGACCACACACTATCCTAATGGAGGGCTTCCCTCCTCAGCAGGGCTGCAATAACACTCACTGGATCCAAAGTGGTTCAGGGATTGGGACCCAGCCTCACAGCAGATCAATACTTGGTCCTACCTTGGCTGTTTTTAACAACCCTGTTAATAACCACCCCTCCCTTTGCTCTCTGATTGGCTCAGCTCTCATTGCCCACAATGCAAACTTCCTGCACAGCTTCAGAAACAGCTACCAAGCATGTCTGGTAACTAACACCCCCTGTTCTGAGAATTTTCTGGGTCTTTAGCTAACAAAGAGAAGGTCAAAGGGTGACTTGATCACAGGCATGTAAGTATCTACCTAGAGAACAAATATTTAATAATGGGCTTCTCAATCTAGCAGAGAAAGTTCTAACATGGTCTAATGGATGTTGAAGCTAGACACATTCTGACTGGACACCAGGTGTAAATTTTTAACAGTGAGAGTGATTAACCATTAGAACAATTTACCAAGGGTCATAGTGGATTCTCTATCACTGACCACTTGTAAATTGTTTCTAAAGGATCTGCTCTAGGAATTAGTGTGGAGAAGTTCTCTGGCCTGTACTATCATAGAATATCAGGGTCAGAAGGGACCTTAGGAGATCATTGAGTCTAACCCACTGCTCAGAGCAGGACTAATCTCCAGACAGATTTTCACCCAGTTCCCTAAATGGCCCCCTCAAGGATTGAGCTCACAACTATGGGTTTAGCAGGCCAATGCTCAAACCACTGAGCTATCCCTGCCCCCACGTATGATGTCATGCTAGATTATCACAATGGTCCCTTCTGGCCTTGGAATCTGTGTATCTTTCTGAGTTACAGAGCATCTAGCTAAGATACTCCTCCCCACTGCTTCTCTCCCCCTCCCCTGCAGAAACAAAGGGCAGGTCGAAACTACAGAATTACTTTGGTATAATTATGGTGCTCAGCGATGTGAAAAATCCATGCCCCCTGAGTGACATAGTTATCCCAACCTAAGCATCAACATAGACATTGCTATGTTGGCAGGAGAGTTTCTCCCACCGACGAAGCTACCACCTCTCATGGCGGTGTATTAACTTACCTGATGGCAGAGCAGTCTTCCATTGGTGCAGAGAATCTTCATTAAAGTGCTACTGCAGGACAGCTGCATCTCTGCAGTGCTGATGCAGCATTTTAAGGGTAGAACTGCCCAAACTAACACACTACAATATAAAGCATGCGGGTTATGCTGCTACATGAGAGGGAAGATGGGATGAGGCGAAAGAAACCTGGGTACATTAACAAACTAATCCAAAATCCCGCACTGGTTGTTAGCTAAATACTAAAAGAAAGGAGTCAATTAATTATTCATTAATTTAATGAATGAATGACTTAATTAGTTTGTTTGTTCTTGCTGATCTTGAAGCCAACAGAACTGTCTGAACCATTATTCCCTCTCAGGGAAAATAAAAGACAATGAAGAGACAAAACATTTCCTTGTTCAAATAAGTTTAAAATTAATTAATATATAGCTTGAGTGCTGGCACCTTGGCTCGGATCCTGCAGTGAGATCTGCGTGGGCAAGCCTTAAGCCTATGCAGAGCCTTTTTGACTATAACAGCAGGCAGGGAATCCAATTGCAGGATCAGGGCCTTTGGTGCATCATCAGAAGTAGAGCTTAGAGAATAATTGATTTTATGGTTTGGGAGCTAAACTGAAAATTCTGGGCGAAAAAAAATCAGAAACTTCTTTTTAGCTTTTCATTGTGTTTCAGGTCATTTGTGCATGTTTTTCATCTTAGCTTGTTTGGTTTTTTAAACTTGGCAAATTGCTTAACAAAATGCCATTTCAGAGCAAAAAAATTGAAATGTTTCTTTTCAAAATGGTCTGAACAAAACGTTTAGAATTTTTCAAGAGAATACGTGTGCAATTTTTTTATGGCCAAAACTATTCAACAAATTCAATTCGCAAATGGTTTAGGTGACCACAAAACCATTTTTTTTGGGTGAATTTATTATTTCATAGAATCATTGGACTGGAAGAGGTCATCTAGTCCAGTCCCCTGCATTCATGGAAGGACTAAGTATTTTCCAAAAAAAATTGCCCATCTCTAATCACCAATCTTCCCAGATCTAGATATCAATAGCTACACAATGTGATGGCACTGCTGGATAAGTACGCCTTAACTGCCAAGTCTTCGTTTAAACATATGAGAGGCAAAATTGAAATTGTGGCCTGGAATGTACAGAGTCTTAACTCCCTGCTGAGAAGCCCTAACACCTTTTCATCCATCCAAAATCATGATAATCAGCTGAAGTCTCTGACATGAGACTCATTGGAAAAATGGAGACATTGAATGAAGAAAAGCATTCCTCCTGATTATCGCTCAGAGGTCTTTCACACTGCATGGAAGTTGCTAGTCCAGTCTCTTCTCATTTGAATTACAGTAGCTTCAGACATGAATCAGACTCAGATAGCAGAGAGAATTGAACACCTTCAAACGGACAGCAGTATTTGCTCAGTGGCGATCCAATATTTGATCAATTGAGACAATCCTCACTCTTCTAATTACTTTTCTTTTGCTTACAGAATTGCAAACTGCACACTTGGAGATTTCAGTCTAGCTTCTTCAAAAGCATTAGATCAGTCTTCACCTACATGTCAAGTCCACTGAAAATGATTGAATGTGTTCCAGAGCTTAATTTAAGGAAAGTGAAAGTGAAGAGAATGGAGAGTGAAAAATCTTAAGAAAAACACCAGTAATATCCTTATTACTTTGGTATCTAATGACTGAGGCTTCATTTATACACAGTTTTGTCCCAATCTATTTTGCTTAGGGATGTGATTTTTTTTACTATATTAGTTAAAGTGATACTACCTTTACTGTGGACTCAGTTATATCAGTAGAAAAGTGCATCATATTGTGTTATGTTCATGGCATGCACTCAGAGAAGTAAGATAAAAACATCAAATATCTTTCTGACAGTTTGCAATATAACACCACCCTATTTCTTCAAATCTAGACCCTTAACACACCAGAAACAAAACCAGAGAGAGACAAAGCAGGCTGCTCTAGACTGGTTCTTTGCAGACTGATTGCTGAAGTCCCAGATCACATACTTCCCTATAGAGCCACCTATCTTGCAAGCAAGACCAGGAACGCTGGAAACCCCTTACATTTAAAGTGGTAGTTTATAATTTAACAAAGTTTTCAATACCCTACATACTCCTTACATTTACAGGAATAAGATGCTCCAGTGTAAGCACCTTTGTAATGATATAACCATGTCTGCAGTAGCAGGTTGCGCCTCTTAACTATACTGGCTTCAAACCACACAGTTAAAGCAGATCAGAAGCTGTGTGTAGACAAGTCCTGAGATTTTCAAAGCCGTGTAAGGAATCCAACTGGCCAGTTCACATTAAAATAAATGGCAATTTGATATCTAAATCGCATAGGTAACTTTGAAAGCCTCAGTCAATATGTCCTCTCTCTTGGATTATCATTTTGATACCAGATTAGATATTTACACAGCAGGTTTCCTATCTCCCTTGCACTGAAATAATCCCATTGGCTTCAACAGTCCCTCCTAATTTACACCTCCACCTCCACTGTGGTCAGCATCAGTGCAGCTAACCCAAGGGCAGACAACAGATATGCTGGAGGGGTTCTGTGGTGTTGAGACTAGTGTCTAAGGGCTGAATTTCCCAGTCACAGAGTGACTGTGACGCTCTTGCTCTTATTGGAACAGACCATGAATAAGCACCTGAAGAGATCACTGAGAGCCCTGAATGATAACTGACCAACACAGGTTCTATTGGCTACAGCAGGCAAAGCCTTAGGAGGATTTGTATGGCAATGAGGTACACGGAGATAGCTGCAGAAACATCCTGTCATCTGTAAAGCAGGATCTGTACTGTTGGGGAAGGTCAGTTGGACTCCTGGCTCAGCCAGCCCCTCGCTGCCCTTCGCAGAAGGAGATGTCACAGCTCTGTGTTTTACTGCCCTTAGCTCTTCTGTTCACACCTTTATCTTTTTCTTCACTCCCAAGCATCCAGAGAACACCCCGAACTAGCGAGCGCCTCACATCCCGCTCTGCATTGTCTTCTGATTACAGTGCACCAGCGAGGCAGCAAGGGGCATGCCAATGGGAAGCCTTTCATAACCAGCCTGCCCTGGGGCTCTAGGTAAATGTTTGGAGGGTATGAGGCAAGTAATGGCACTGAACGCCGATTCAGAACAGTGCCCAGGGAACCTTTACTGTTGTGTCAGTGCAGCTTATTTGCCAAAACAGGAAGTGATCAGGCACTTTTAAAAAACAACGCTTTAAAAATGCCCGTTATTCCATTGTTTTGTTGAGGCAAGGGTGTGATGTGACATGCTGCACAAATCATGCTGCAGGCACGGGTCACTAGTTCTGAATCATATGGGACAGCCAGGGAAACCACTCTCAGCACCAGCTTTCGTGTGCCCACTCACGGGCCCTACAGAACAGATAGGATACAGCCAGTCAGGAAATTTTTTGTTTTCTTTCATTAGACAATGGAAAACTGACAGATGAAACAAGGACTTGCCAAGGTATCTGAGTCTTTTGAACCTTTTCTTTCAGTTTTCACAGTATTTTTTTTTTTTTTTGTAAACTAGCATGTAAAATATGGACTGATCCGAGGTTCTTCTTTGCGGCTCCTCTTCAGGCTGCACCTGGATTGGAGACCCAGAGACCAGTCCTGATGAACTCAGGCAAGATTCACATTGACTGGGTGGGGACTAGAGATGGGCAGGCATTTTTTTAACAAAATGGATTTTTTTCAGAAAATGCTGTTTCGTTGAAGCCAAACTTTTCATGGCAAGGTATCAGTTTGGACAGGAAACTTTTCTCAGGCCCAGGGTGGAATTTTCTGGGCAAAACCAGAGCAAGCAGGCAGGAGAATGCCTGATAGTCTGATGGCTAGGGTGCTCCTTCCCCCATTGCAGACAGGGTTTTCATCTATTTTTTGCAAAAAATACCTTCCCTGATATGTAGCAGGGGGAATATTTGAAATCTCAGAGTTTCCAAGGATGGGAAAGCCATTTACCACCTAGCTGTAATGTGGACTCTTCTGTGCCTCTGACCACTAACAGGAAAGCCTAATCAAGCTCTTTCCTAAGGGGCACCAGATGCAGGCCAGGTATGGGATCTTGCTTCAGATCCACAAAGCGAATCTCAGGCCCAATTCTTCTCTCAGTTACACCAGGGTAATGCTGGAATAACTCAGTTGACATGAATGGCATTACTCTGGATTTACACCAACATTCTACTGTCCCAAGAGGCCCAGAACTCCCAGAATGCTCTAGCAGGGAAGAAAAGCTGAATATCACAATTGTGATCAAGTTTATGCTTCAGTTTTTTACCTTGTCCAAACTGTTGTGTTAGCTGCCACAATGGTTGTTTACACTGATCCTGTGCAGCACTGGGTCAGCTAACACAATGGGCAAGGACCACATTCACACTCATGGGTAATTCGTAGCATAGGCCAGGCCAGAGAATAGAATTTTGCCTTTTGACATGAGCACTGGAGGGTAAGATTGCAATATTTGGCTTTCAGGAGGGGGAAGAAAATCCAGGGTGACGTTTAAAAGCAGAAGTAGCAAGTGGTTGACAATTCAGGTCCTCAGCAGAAGTGTTTGTATTGAGGCAGCATGTTCCCTGCTCCCTGACAGCACTGGCTGGCTGTCACTGTCAGCTTTTTTTACCCACGGTGTCAAGCTTGGAGTTGTTCTAGTCCAGGGGTTGGCAACCTTTCAGAAGCGGTGTGCCAAGTCTTCATGTATTCACTTTAATTTAAGGTTTCGCGTGCCGGTGATACATTATAATGTTTTTAGAAGGTCTCTCTCTATAAGTCTCTATATTATATAACTAAACTAGTGTTGTATTGTAAAATAAACAAGGTTTTCAAAATGCTTAAGAATCTTCATTTAATATTAAATTAAAATGTTGATCTTATGCCACTGGCCCACTCAGCCCACTGCTGGTCTGGGGTTCTGTTCACCTAGGCTGGCAGTGGAACCCTGGCTGAGAAGGGTCCGGCAGCCAGGACCCCAGACCAGCAGTGGGCTCTGTGAGGCCAGCAGCCGGGACCCCAGACCAGCAGTGGGCTGAGCGGCTCAGCCCACTGCTGCTCAGGGGTTCCATCCGCCGACTCCTGCCAGCCTGGATCCCAGCTGCCGGACCCACTCAGCCTGCTGCCGGTCTGGGGTCCCAGCCCTGCCCACATAGAGTCGATACCTACCTTCTCCCTGGTTCTGGCCCATCCTTTTCCTCTCTGTCTGCACTGAGCACAGGGCTGGAGGTGAAGGACAGGCTCAGGGTTGGGGTGAAGGGTCTGGCCAGGAGCTAGAATGAGGGAGGGTGCTCAGGGTTAGGGCAGGAGGTTTGGGTGTGGAGCGCTTACCTGAGCAGCTCCCATTTGGTGCAAGGGGTGCAGGTGAGAATGTGTGTGTGGGGGGGTGCGGAGCTCCTGTTTGGTGCTCAGGGTGGGGGTGGGGATGTGGGGGGTGCAAGAGTCAGGATGTGGGGAGGTGCATGGGGGGTACAGGGTCTGGGATGTAGGGGGGTGCAAGAGTCAGGGCAGAGGGCTGGGGGCATGTGAGGGGGGCCAGAGTCAGGGCTGGGGTCATGGAGGGTGAAGGAATCAAGCAGAGGGCTGGGTATGTGTGAGGAGAGTACAGGGCTCAGGGTAGGGACCTGGGGTGTGTGTGGGGCACAGAGATCAGGGCAGAGGGCTGGGTGTGTGTGAGGGGGGGTCAGGGCAGAGGGCTGGAGTCATGGGGTGCTCACGGAAGGGGGCTGGAGGGGATATGCGCCTAATCCACCCCTTCCCCAAGGCCCTGCCCCCGCTTCTTCTCTGCCTCCGCTGGGAGCAGCCAGCATGCTGACTCTGGTCCTTCCGGACCCCCTCCCTCGCAAGGGCATCAGCTGATCAGCCGGCAGGGAGGGAGGGACAGAGAGGAGGAGGAGGGGCAGGAACCCAGCACACTATGGGAAAAGGCAGGGGAGCTGGCAGGACCAAGCTTCTGCCCCCTGCCCCCGCGGGAGGGGGTGGGGGCACAGAGGGCGCAGAAAAGCGGTCTGGGCCAGGCTGGATTTTTAATGGCATGCTGCTGCATGCCAGGGCTCCAGTAGGCAGCAGTGTGCCATTAAAAATCGGCTCGTGTGCCGTCTTTGGAACATGTGCCATAGGTTGCTAACCCCTGTTCTAGTCGCTGTCAGGGAGACTGATTTTTTTTGTTGCTTTTGCTTGAGCATCTTCTAAAAAACTAAAAGTCTAATACAAACCTTTGAAAGCCCACATTGTGCTCTCTCCTCTGGCTCCATTTCAGTTGCTACCTTTCCAGGGCTTAAAAAATTACCCTTCACGTCTGCAGTTTCCCTCCTTTCGGAAGTTTTAATAAATGCTGGAGTGATGGAGCAGTTCAGTTCTGAGCTGACCCTGGATTTTAAACAGCCCTGACTTCTGGGGATTTGCCTTTGGTTCAAATCTAATTTCCACTCTCTCAAAAAAATCTTCAAATCCTCCTTCCTCCTTACTGAAAACCAGTTTCTTACTTTTAGGGAACAGAACAGAACAGAACAGTGTGGTTCACAGACAGAAAAGAATTACTATGAGTTGCTTTTAAAAAAAACCCTGGTATTGATGTGCACCAGGTCTCCTGTTTTCTAGTGGATAATTAAATCAATTAGCAAGCATCTGTTTGTTTATTTGTTTCCCTAGTTTATGGATGTAAGCAGTTTGGATAGCAGTTTGTAACCAGGACCAGCTGTAACTTGCCTGCCGTTATGCTGAACACGTGAATATTCAGACCACTGCGGCCTCCCTCAAAGGCCAGTGTCACTCCTGTGCCAAATTCAGACATGGTGTGAATGTGGAGTGCTGATTCATGCCAAGGGTACGTGAGCATCTTGGACTGTGCGGCACATTGGAGCTGAGTTGTGCAGCAATTACATGGCTAGGCTTGGCACAATGGAGAACCCCATTCTCACCAGCCTCCTGCCACAAGCTTCCTCCTTGCCCAGCTTAGGATGTCATCCCAAACTGCTGCTTCAAGCTCCCCTCCTTTCCAGGGGATAGGCAGCAACAGCAGCCACTAGGGGACACAGCTGGGCAGGGCCATGAGGCTCACAGAGGGAAGTGCTTGCCCTGTGTGTCATGTGGAGCCCATGCTTATCATGCGTAGGAACTCAAAAGGGCAGGTATGTCCTCCAGGGCAGAGCTGCTGCAGGGTGCATGAGAGAGGCCAGCATGCCTCGTTCACATCCCCAGCCAGCTCACCCTTCTTCTGTTCTGGCTGAACTCCTAAGCTGTACAGGATGGATTTCCTCTCCCAGTGCATTACAGAGTTGGTGCCTCGTCCAGTCGATGGACGAGGCACCGACTCTGAGGAGTTCTTACGTGCCACCAGAGTAGAGGTTCTGCAGGAAAAATCCCTTCCCTAGACGTCTCCTCCTGGATGCCTACATTTTTTTATTGCCCTCCTTCAGTGTTGCCTGGTCTCCTGCACAGAGCCCCAGACTTCCTGGACAGTCATTTATGCAGCTCTTGAAAGGGATTTTCATGGCAGCTTTTATGGGGCTATTTGCATGGCTGCATCCTGGATGCTTAGACTGAAAGGCCAGAAAGCACCATTAGCTCCTCTGGTTTGACCTCCTGTATAACACAGGCCATCTTCCAGAAAGGCATCCAGTCTTGACTTGAAGACCTCAAGAGTTGGAGAATCCACTACTTCCCATTGGTAGTTTGTTCCAATCGTAAATCACCCTCAGTGATAAAACTGTGTGCTACATTGCTAATGCCTGGCTTCACTTTCCAGCCCTTGGTTCTTGTTTTGCCTTTCTCTGCCAGATTAAAAGACTTTTAGTACACGGTATTTTCTTCCTGTGACGAATTAGTACACTGTTATCAAGTCAGCTCTTGATCTTCTTTGCGATAAGCTAAACAGATCAAGCTCTTTACATCGCTCATTGTAAGGCATTTTCCCAGCCCTCAAATCATTTCTGCAGCACTTTTGTGTATCTCCTCCAGTTTTTGAACACCCTCTTTAAACCGTGGCCACCAAAACGGTGTGAACTCTTCCACTGCTAGTCTCATCAAGGATGGGTACAGAGGTAAACTCACCTCCCTGCTCTGACTCACTATTCCCAGTGTTTACATGCAAGGATCATCAGATCTTATACAATGCCTCAGCTCTCTGTTTGCCACATAGATTATTCATGAGTGAGCATGTGCTTGGCAATGCTGTTCTGCCCCAGTCTAAACAAAAAGTTGAGAGGGCACTTTTAGATCTCTACAGAGGTGCCTATGTTCATTCTAACTGTTCTGGTCAGGTGGGATTGCAAGGAGAGAACCTTGCGAGGAAAGGAGTGACACTTTCTTCTGAGAGCCTTCATGCATCTAATGTGCATACACTCTCCCTCAGAGCAGCCAGAAGGAAAACTGAGCCCCTAGACTATGATGCAGAAAAACGTAGCAGAAATGGTGCCGATATCCCCAAAATGGCTGTACTCCAGTGGCAGTGTGTTGCTGGCTCTTGGCATCAGTGGCTGCCATTTTGAAAACACCAGTTAGGGGCTAGCGCTTGAAGACTTTGCCACTACTGACTGTTTCAGGCTGAGAGCCCTACAGTTGCAATGTCTCTAGCTGATATTCTGAGGGTCAGGAGCATCTCCATGTGACACTTCCGCTAAGGTGTGTCAGGGTGCCGGTTTCCCTCCTGCATTCTAGCTGGGCTTCTGTTCATTTCACTGAGGAGATGATTGAGGCCCGCACCTCTTGCCACTCACCTGTCCAATTTATGCTAGTAGAAACAGGCCTCCTGGCAGGCTGGATTCCTCTCCTAAAGGCTCTGGGGTCAGGATAGTATCCCAGACACTTCTCTCCCACTTCCTTACAAAACGGGACCCTTTCAGCCAAGCCCAAGGGAGAGAACTTGGCATGTGACTTTTTCCGTACAGAAAGAATATCTTCTGGTGATGTCTTTAACACATAAGGAACACAGTGAAAGAAACCTAGGGGCAAGAGAAAAAGGGATTGGCAATATCTTGGAAGAACAAGTTGTGCATTGGGGCCTGACTTGTCTCTTCCAGATGCACCAGTTTTCTTGCAAAGTCAGCAGGATGGGTGTTTACTCCTTTTTTGAAACAGTCAGGTAACTGAGATGAATAATGCCCCAAACTCCCTAATCCTAAATAGGCTTGCTTTGTAAAGATGGTTGGAGGAGGAAAGAAGGTTAGGAACAAAGAACTGCCAGACTAGATCAGACCCATTTTAGCCCTATAATTCTGTGTCTGACATTAGCCAGTAGGTGCAAGAAAGTCTGCAATAAGTAGTTATGGGATTACTTGCCCTGGGGAACATCTCTTCCTGACCCCCATTATTTGGAAGAGAGTGTGTGCCATGAAGAAGGAGAGTTTAATATTTATTTCAAAATTCCCGGGTTTCAGTAATTTTATTAGTTAAACTGAGCAACTGGAGCCAATTCTTGTATTAGCTGATTTTTCGGGCTGTAACAGTCTGGTTGGCCTTTCCTACTGAGCTACAAATAACATGAAGGATTTTGGCTTCTAATGAAAATCCATTTGAATTTGCAACCTCTAACATAATAAGAGATGGGAAATGAGGCTGTTGCCTGAAAAGACAATTCCTTCAGGTGTGGAACTCTGAAGATGCACTGGAGAGGGCCGCTACTCTGTGCAGCTGAGCAGCATTGCCAAGTGACCTCAGCTGCCTACGGACCCAGTGGTTACCAATCCTGCCAACGTTACAGCTCCATCTTTGCCCAAACTAGGCTTGATTAAAAGATGTAAGATGCTAAGTCTAAGAGATCTTAGGCTTTCTCCTTTTACTATCAGAATGCAGCTTGAAACTTATCAAAGATTTCACTAGGAGGCCTAGCTGTGGTCAAACTGCATGAGAATACGTATTAGACAACGTAGCTGTAGCCTGAGTTCCTACATGACTTATCAGGATGCTCTGTACAAAAGAAAGAGGGGGTATCATCAGCTGTTTCCAATTCTACCTCAATTGTCCTGTGACCTGGGGAGCCCTGGCACACATCACAGCCTTAAAGAAGGGAGAAAATCTGGAGTGACCATTGGTCCATTTGCGGGAAGCCCTCTCTCTTCCCGTTCAGCTAGCATCTCACATCTCTGGGGAATAAGGGCTCCATCACAGTCTGGGGAGTAAGGGCTGTGTGGTACTTGTCCCCTGAACCTTTCCCCGCCCATCCCTGTCCTACTGCTGTGATAGCACTGTATTTCTAGAGCCCCTGCAGGCAAATAGAAGATGATCGGCATGACAGTAGGATTCTCTGCATAATTCTGAGCACTGATTCTCATCCTCCCTATGCCAACATGAGGCCTGGAAAAAGGATCCCTTATTGTTTATTGCAGATGGGGAGAGACATCATAGTAATAATTGGATGAAAGTTTTCATTAATGGATGGTGCACTGGCTGCAGCCCAAAGCTGCTTAATAGACTTAATTTCCATATGACAACTGAGTGAGCGGTGCAGGAGAAATTCTCTATAAATCACTCTGGCTTTGTTCAGTAAATAAAAGGTACCTTCAGGAATAGTTCAGTGCTGAGAATTACAGCAGGGGTTACTGTTTCCTTTCAGTTCTGTCATTGCAAGGTCTGTAAGCAGCAAAAGCAGGAGTCATTTAGACAACTGGAAGTTCTCATGTTACCCGTCTCCAGCTTGTCCATCTGTGGTCACTTGGTATTTAACTGGGGCTCTCATTGCCAGCCTCTGTTTTAATGCTGGCTACGTTTTGCTGGAATAGTTGATCTGTTGGCTGGTGGGAGCAGATGGTCTCTTTAAAATAAGACAAATGGCTGCCAAGTGCTACTGTTTTTATCCACTGCTGCGATGCAAAGTGGTGTCAGTCTGAGCACATGACAGTCAACCAGCAACCTCTGTCTGTCATGCAGCAGACCATGTGCCTGTACAGGAGAGGAGGTGTGAGAAAAGCACAGTGGGAAGGAAAGAAGCATGGTCTTGTGATTAAGGAACTAGGCTGAGTTGTACGAGATCTCGGTTCAGTTTCTGGCTCAACCAGAGACTTCCTGTGTGACTTCCTTGCTGTGCCTCCACTGCCAGGTATAAGGTGAGTATAATGTCCCTTTCCCCCCAGGGAAGTTGTGGAGTAAGTCCAGTAAAGGTGATGGGAGCCAGGTTATAACCTAGGTAGAAACCCTGGAGCCTGCATCGATCTAGTTATTGTTTCTAGCCGTGTTTTGGGAAAACTACTGCAGGGCTAAACAAACGTATCCATCAAAGATTGCTATCACTCCCCACTGCTCTAATCCCTCCGGCATGCCCCCAGCCTCCACTGAATCCAGCTCTAAATTCACGAGCACCAAGTTCTGAGCCAGTGGGGCAAAGTCAGCAGCGAAGCAACACTGTAAATTGTCTATGTAGAGTGCATAGCTTTTGGGGCAGGACTCTCTCTCATTATGTGGCTATGCAGTGGCTAATAGTTGGGCTTGCACCCTTTCAACTCAGATGCTTTGTGCATTATGCAAGAATCACTGAGTGGAAGGTCTCTGGCCTGTTTTATACAGGAGGTCACACTAGATGGTCCTTTCTGGGCTTGGAACCTTTGAACCCACAATGATGTCTTTAAACATTAGAAGGGGGGAAAACACCTTCAAGAGTCTCTTCTTCTTTGTTAGAGGAGCCCAAGACTTCCATTTCAGGGCTCATTTCTGACTGGGAAATCAGCGACTAAAGAGCAAACTCCCTCCACCTCTTGTGTAGCAGCCCAGAGGCCTCAATCCCAGCCCTCTGCCAGTTCCCATTTCAGCAGGAAGAGGGAAATCTGCTTTCACGGTCCCCCTTCCCCTGCACAATTCCCCTGTTTAACTGCAGTCGCAGAGAGACTTCCCGTTGCTGTGGGCAGGAGATCAGCTGCCTGCAATCAAGAACTGACCAAGTCTCTCCTGAAAAGGCAGCCGGCGAATATTTCAGACAGCCAGCACTCAAAAAACCTTGATCCCATCTCCTTGTGGCTTTCTGGACAGTGGGCCTGACTCTGACCTCCCTAATCCTCACCCTCCCGTAGGCTCCCCCCGGGGGATCAGCTGGGATTTTACTGTGCTCCTTTCCACAATGTTTCTACCACCAAGTGGATAAATAAGGTGAAGAGAATTTCACTCTGATTTTCTGTTGCTTATGTTTTCCCTCCCCCTTGAGCTCTCTCCCTGCTGTAATGACCTCTACGCTCAAAATCATTAATACACTGGGATACTGACGGGATCAGATCTGACAGGAGAAGGCCTGCTATTGATTTTGGCTTCAGATTTCAGGGGGAGATAATGTTCTAGTTTCTGTCTTAAATTAGTGTGGTGCGCACTGAGTGGGTGAGATCAGAGACTGCATCAACATCACACCGTGTGGGCCATCTAGCTAATGAGAGCTCATCAAAGGCTTTTAAAAAGCCTCCTGGTTTTGTTCCTTTCCCCTCCCCTACTCCCACTGTGCTTTGCTGGGATTGGAAGGGGGCCCTAGAGGCTTCTCTTATTAAAAATAAGCCAATGGCAAGGAGCACAGTCTGACACCAGCAGGGCAGCGATGGCAGGAGATGCTCCTGCAGTGCCTGGTTGCTAGCAGCATATCTTCCCTGCTCCCCGCGTGGAAGCTCTCTGTGGCAAGGCCTGGCATTTTACCCTGTGTTCGTACAGCACCTAGCACAATGGGATCCTGAGCCAGGATTATAATACAAATCAATAATAATAAAGGCCATCCCTGCCCAGCTCCTCAGTCTGGACTTCCCCATACCCCAGGGACTCTTGCTTGGGCTCAGTCTTTCTCCTGAAGGTCTCTATGATAGCCTCTCCATGCCATCCCATGGGTCACATGGCAGAGGAAAGGCTATTCATGCCAAAAAGGGGCATCCCTTTGTTCTGCTTCCTACCTATGTTTATTATCTGCAGAAATTAGAAAAAAAATAATAGACAGCTGGCTGCCTTTCATTGTACACTCAGATTAGACATGCTACGGATTCAAAATAGAGCCAGAAAGACTCACTTTTCTTTTCGTCTTCCAGTCTGTCCTTGGTGAAAGGCAGTGGCCAGGTGACCCTTAGACACTGGTAAATTGCTATTTGAGAAACAGAGGCTCTGACCTCTCTTATCCCTGGGAAGAAATTAGATCTGTGGTGGAAGGGTCCTAACATATGTGCTGCTTCCAGACTCACAATTTGACCCTGGGCAAAGCAGTGATACCAATGCTCATAATTTTATCACAAGTCTCTCGCTGTGGGGGGTTCGTCTTAAAGCCCCAGCTGATGGAATCAAGAGATTGCATGAGAAGCTCAGCTTGTGTTAAAAACAAAATAAAACAACAACAACAACACACACACACACAGAAATACACACAAACTCACTAGGTTTCTATCCCTCCTGGTTGTGAAGAAAAGTTTGGAAATGTGATGTGCATGCACCCTAAAAGACTCAGAACCTGGAAGACAAATAAGACCCCACATCTCTTATTTTACTGAGGTTTAAGCCTCTCTCATGATTTTTGACGTCTGACTCCTGATTTGTGAGTGCCTGGGGCTGATGGTACTGCATGTATTCTGACGGTGCCTAAGAGAGCCCAGCTTGTGCAAAAAAACCAGTAACTAGGACATAATTGTTCAATTTTCAAAGAAGCACCTTTCTGTTGTCTCTCATGCTGAGCCTCAAGCGTGGGAGGCGTTCCCTGTGAACCTCCACAAAAATACTTCCTTACCTTCCTTCAAGCTCTCCTTTGCTGTGAGGCCTACAAAAAAACTTGAGAACAGCTACGCGGCTGATGTGCTGAGACCACAGCCTGTGGTGCTGAACAATATTGTCTCACTGTTTCCTTGCGGCCCTTCCCCTCCCCATGTCTCTCCCCATGGCCACACCGGGTGTACTCCATGTCTGTTTGCTGTCTCTTGCATTACACTGCAAGTTTCTTGGGGGCAGGGACTGTCTTTGCGTACTGTGTCTGTACAATGCCTAGCATAAAGGACTCTGGGTCCAGGACTGGAGCTACTAGGCACTATGGCAATATAAATAATAAATATTAATTTGTTGGGGTCCCCGTGTGACTCCAATCTCTTTGAATAATGAAACTACCAAAGCAGCCTCCAGCTTTTGCTACTCGGGTTCTATACTCACCAGTTCCTCCAGCCCTCACACAGAGGGTCTTCACTGGATTGGCATTGCAGCATCTGCCATGGGTCATTTACGACAAATATGGAGTCAGCATCATCTCGGCATGACAGCCGCATTCAGGATCTGTTTGAGCTGTATTCTCTCTGTATGGTTGTGAAACATGGAAACTGTGCCTCTCGGACTGGGCAAAGCTGGAGGTTTTCCACACAAAATGCCAATGTTGTAGATCAGACATAAAGTGGAATGACTTCATTCATAACGCAGATGCTTATGGTTGCTTCAATCTACAGACTGCTGGGTCCATTGCCTGCAGACAGCACCTTACGCTTTTTGGACATGTCACCAGAATGCTGCAAGACATTCCAGCAAAATCAAGTGATTTTTCTACAGCCATGAAGGTTTCTGACCTCCCCAAAAGAAACTATGTCAAAAGTTCCTTGGGGGTTTAAAACAAAAATTCTATCCCAGGATATTTAGGAAGAGTGGGATGGGGGGCACTCTGTAATCATAGAATCATAGGATATCAGGGTTGGAAGGGACCTCAGGAGGTCATCCAGTCCAACCCCCTGCTCAAAGCGGGTCCAATTCCCAACTAAATCATCCTAGCCAGGGCTTTGTCAAGCCAGGCCTTAAAAACCTCTAGGGATGGAGATTCCACCACCTCCCTAGGTAACCCATTCAAGTGCTTCACCACCGTCCTAGTGAAATAGTTTTTCCTAATATCCAACCTAAACCTCCCCCACTGCAACTTGAGATCATTACTCCTTGTTCTGTCATCAGGTACCACTGAGAACAGTCTAGATCCATCCTCTTTGGAACCCCCTTTCAGGTAATTGAGAGCAGCTATCAAATCACCCCTCATTCTTCTCTTCTGCAGACTAAACAATCCCAGTCCCCTAATCATTTTTTATGCCCTCCGCTGAACTCTTTCCAATTTTTCCACATTTTTCTTGCAGTGTGGGGCCCAAAACTGGACACAGTATTCCAGATGAGGCCTCACCAATGTCGAATAGAGGGGAATGACAACGTCCCTCAATCTCCTGGCAATGCCCCTACTTATACAGCCCAAAATGCTGTTAGCTTTCTTGGCAACAAGGGCACACTATTGACTCATATCCAGTTTCTCATCTACTGTAACTCCTAGGTCCTTTTCTGCAGAACTGCTGCTTAGCCACTTAGTCCTGAGTCTATAGCAGTGCATGTGACTCTTCCGTCCTAAGTGCAGGACTTTGCACTCGTCCTTTTTGAACCTCATCAGATTTCTTTTGGCTCAATCCTCCAATTTGTCTAGGTCCCTCTGTATCCAATCCCTACCCTCCAGCGTATCTACCACTGCTCCCAGTTTAGTGTCACCTGCAAAGTTGCTGAGAGTGCAGTCCATGCCATCCTCCAGATCATTAATGAAGATATTGAACAAAACCGGCCCCAGAACCGACCCCTGGGGCATTCCACTTGAAACCGGCTGCCAACTAGACATGGAGCTGTTGATCACTATGTGCTGAGCCTGATGATCTAGCCAGCTTTCTATCCACCTTATAGTCCATTCATCCAGCCCATACTTCTTTAACTTGCCGGCAAGAATGCTGTGGGAGACGGTATCAAAAGCTTTGCTAAAGTCAAGGAATAGCACATGCACAGAGCCAATTGTCTCCTCATAGAAGGCAATTAGGTTAGTCAGGCATGACTTGCCATTGGTGAATCCCTGCTGACTGTTCCTGATCACTTTCCTCTCCTCTAAGTGCTTCAGAATTGACTACTTGAGGACCTGCTTCATGATTTTTCCAGGACTGAGGTGAGGCTGACTGGCCTGTAGTTTAAAGATGGGCACTATATTAGCCTTTTTCCAGTCATCCGGGACCTCCCCCGATCACCATGAGTTTTCAAAGATAATGGCCAATGGCTCTGCAATCACATCCACCAACTCCTTTAGTGCCCTTGGATGCAGTGCATCTGCCTCCATGGACTTGTGCTCGTCCAGCTTTTATAAATGGTCCTGAACCACTTCTTTCTCCAGAGAGGGCTGGTCACCTCCTCTCCATGCTGTGCTGCCCAGTGCAGTAGTTTGGGAGCTGACCTTGTTCATGAAGACAGAGGCGAAAAAAGCATTGAGTATATTAGCTTTTTCCACATCCTCTGTCACTAGGTTGCCTCCCTCATTAAGTAAGGGGCTCACATTTTCCTTGACCCTATTCTTTCTACACATCGGGATGTTTTTTTCCTGCAACCTCAATAAAGATTCTTTAAAATACAGCCAGCTCTCCTGGACTCCTTTCCCCCTCATGTTATTCTCCCAGGGGATCCTGCCCATCAGTTACCTGAGGGAGTCAAAGTCTGCTTTTCTGAAGTACAGGGTCTGTATTTTGCTGCTCTCCTTTCTTCCTTGTATCAGGATCCTGAACTCAACCATCTCACGGTCACTGCCTCCCAGGTTCCCATCCACTTTTACTTCCTCCACTAATTCTTCCCTATTTGTGAGCAGCAGGTCGAGAAGAGCTCTGCCCCTAGTTGGTTTCCCCAGCACTTGCACCAGGAAATTGTCCCCTACACTTTCCAAAAACTTCCTGGATTGTCTGCGCACCTCTGTATTGCTCTTCCAGCAGATGTCAGGGTGATTGAAGTCTCCCATGAGAACCAGAGCCTGTGATCTAGTAATTTCTGTTAATTGCTGGAAGAAAGCCTCGTCCATCTCATCCCCCGGGTCTGGTGGTCTATAGCAGAGTCCCACCATGATGTCAATCTTGTTGCTCACACTTGTAAACTTAATCCAGAGATTCTCAGGTTTTTCTGCAGTTTCATACCGGAGCTCTGAGCAGTCATACTGCTCTCTTACATACAATGCAACTCCTGACCTTTTCTACCCGGCCTGTCCTTCCTGAACAGTTTATATCTGTCCATGACAGTACTCCAGTCATGTGAGTTATCCCACCAAGTCTCTGTTATTCCAATCACATCATAGTTCCTTGACTGTGCCAGCACTTCCAGTTCTCCCTGTTTGTTTCCCAGGCTTCTTGCATTTGTGTATAGGCACTTAAGATAACTCGCTGATTGTCCCGCTTTCTCAGTATGAGGCAGGAGTCCTCCTCTCTTGCACTTCCCTGCTTGTACTTCCTCCTGTTATTCCACTTCCCCATTTACCTCAGGGCTTTGGTCTCCTTCCCCCGGTGAACCTAGTTTAAAGCCCTCCTCACTAGGTTAGCCAGCCTGCTTGCGGAGATGATCTTCCCTCTCTTCATTAGGTGAAGCCTGTCTCTGCCTAGCTCTCCTCCTTCTTGGAACACCACCCCATGGTTGAAGAATCCAAAGCCTTCTCTCCAACACCACCTTCATAGCCAGTCGTTGACTTCCACGAATGCTCTCTACTTGGGCCTTTTCCTTCCACAGGGAGGATGGACAAGAACACCACTTGCATCACGTAGACTGCAGTGATCTGCTCAAGGTCATTCTTGGCAGTATCATTGGTGCCCACGTGGAGAAGCATGAAGGGGTAGTGATCTGAGGGCTTGATGAGTCTTGGCAGTCTCTCCGTCACATCGTGAATCCTAGCTCCTGGCAAGCAGCAGACCTCTCGGTTTTCTCGGTCGGGACAGCAGATAGATGACTCAGTCCCCCTGAGGAGGGAGTCCCCAACCACCACCACCTGCCTCCTTCTCTTGGGAGTGGTGGTTGTGGAACCCCCATCCCTAGGACAGTGCATGTCATGCCATCCAGTCGGTGGAGTCTCCTTCGGCTCCCTTCCCTCAGATGTATCATCTAGTCCACTCTCCACATTAGTACCTGTGGAGAGAATATGAAAATGGTTCCTCACCTGTATCTCCATTGCTGGTACATGGATGCTCCTCTTTTTTCTTCTGGAGGTCACATGTTGCCAGATTTCTTCACTGTCCTGTCCCTACTGTGCAGCCTGCTCTGATTCTTCAGAATGTTGTGCCCATAGAAGCGTATCCTGATGTCTGTCCAGGAAATCTTCATTTTCTCTTATGCAACGCAGGCTTGATACTTGTTTCTCCATACCTTGAACTTTCTCTTTCAATATGGAGATGGGCTTGCACTTTGTACAGACAAAGTCGCTTCTGTCCTGTGGAAGAAAGACAAAAGTGGCACATCCTGTGCAGGTCACAACAGCTGATCGCTCACCATCCATATTACCTTCCTTCTAAGAGCTGCCTCAGGTGTTGCAATAGCTACTCAGAGACACCTGCAAGATGAAAGCCTCAGTGGACTCTCCCCAGGCAAACACCCAGTCAAACTCCCTCTGTTAGCCCCTCTGCTGTTTGCCGCTCTTCTGGTTCGCAGCTGACTGCCTTTTTCTAACAGGCCCTCTCAAGGGTGCCATTCATACCTCTTTGTTGCCTGTGCAACTGGGGATCAGTGTTATCTTCTAGCTCATGCCACCTATGGGAATGGCCAACAATAATTAGCCCAAACTGCACACTGTGTGGAATGTTATCTCTGTGGAAAAGCTGATTCTTCTCCCCATCTCATATCTTTGCAAAATAACTAATGGGCTTGAGGCGTCCAGGTTTGGCTAGGAGTAACCCCCAATGAGAACAAGGCCAAATGGCCAGTGAGAGACTAATGACCTCACTTCACCACATAGCAGACACCACAGGGAAGAACGTCTAAAATTAACTCATGAACAACAAGCTTTGTGTGATCAAATACAGTGGCATCCTTTCCTCAGTCTTTGTCTCTTCCCTTGGTGGATGTAAGGGGGATGGACTGGGGACAGATATATCTTGGAAAACCCTACAAAAGCATGAAGACAATCAGCTCACTGTCTCTTCAAGGCGTTCCCAGCCCACATATATATTATTATACAGTCATGTTTGATTCAGGGTTTTTTTTTTTTCTGAATTAGTTCTCCTACTCCTATTGGTCACAATTCCAGCCGTTAGCCTGGACAGAAGTCAATTTAATTCTTCAAAAAGTCTCGGAATGAATGTGTAGTATTTATTTTTTTCCTATGGAAATTATCATTCTCTATTCTATAAAACTTCCCTATTCCCACAAAATTGTACAAGTATCTGGTTAATAGATTTGACATTCTCCTTCTCCTCACTCCTACCAGCAATAAACTGGAGTGGCTTGGTAACTTGGCTATTTGGCAAGTTACTACTTGGGAAGCCAGAGTGTGAGCATTCTACACGAGCTTGCTATGCAGCAATGTGCAGTGTGGACGCTACTAGCGTGCACTGAAAGTCCTGGGGTCACACTCCTGACAGTACTGTAGCACAGTCCACAGGTGGTGTTACTGCACAGCAAGCAGAGCACTCTAGAGTCACACCCTGTCTTGTCCTGTAATAAATTGTAGCAAAGTCCTTCCTTGTTGCAGTTACAGTGTCATCAAGGTAATACATATGCTGCATCCATCTCTCATGCGGACATGCCGCAGGTTGACTGCAGTTTGCATTAAATAGATTAGCAGAGTCATTAGGACTGAGTGCCGAGATCCTATTAAAGTGAAGCTCCTGGATATTACAATAAGACTCACCCTAGCAAAGCTTGTTTGAATCCATGACAAAAAGTCTGAATTAGGGATTAAAGTCTCAGTGTTCTTGGAAGACCAGTGCTCCCAGATTTAACTGGCCATGGTTAAACCTACTCTGACATAAGCTCTGAATTTGGCCCTGCGAGTTTATGCATAAGGCAGCATTAGACTTCAATATACCTATCTACACTCACTCACTAAGGCTTTCCCAAACCAGGCCATAAATAATTTCAGATGCAGCTGTAAATTCATTTCCCATGTCACCCACTGTGGGGCACATATTGGTTATTTAATGGCTCCCCTCTTGTCTCTTATATAAACAATTTCTAAAATGTTGTACATGGGAGGGGTATTGTGGCTTTTGCTCCTTACACAACATAATATGAAGTAACCGCAGAGGCACAACAGGGTCCAAATAACCATGTTTACTAATATATACCACATGGAAGGCCTAGCTAACCCTGTTCTGGAACACGATGTGCCCATGGAGGGCTCCCAAACTATTTTAAGTAATAGTAACCTGTTTCTATAAACTACAGTGTGAGGGGAGGGGGGAAATTAAGGAGGAATATCAGGGTAGCAGAACAGTATAAACAATCTGCTGCCTGATTCAGAGACTTGAATCAGGGTCTCCTATATGTGAGGTCAGTGCTGGGGCTCTTGGCTAGTCTGGGATCAAGAGCTCAAGCTTCCATCCCAGACCTGAGAAACCTTCCTGATGAAAGTTCTGTCAAAACTGATCCTCCATGAACAGTTTTGGTTTGGACAAATTGGCATTTTTCATGGAAAACTGGTTCTCCAAAAAGTTCCTGCTCAGTGCTAATTATTATGGACAGATGGTTGGATTTTAGAAGGCCCTGATAATGTAATGAGAGTTGGTTTTTCTCTATTATCACCATCATTACAATTAATGATAAATTAATAAATACAGAACCCTGATATAGTGCCATGTGCTGTATATAGAATCAAATAAGTGGTAAAGGAAGAGTACTAGAGGCAGGCTCCAGCCAGAATGAATCCTCTCGAAAAACAGAAAGAGCTGTTTATCACAGCTGCGTTAAAAACCAACAACAACAGAGGCAAGTCTGCGACATGGCTTCTGGAAAGAGGTGCATCTCCTCCCTGCTGCTGGGAAAGCAGAACCTCGTTAGCATAACAGGTGCAGATGTGAGTCAGCACACTTCCTGCTTAATGTCACTGAGCACAACGATCAGCTCAGTAATTATCTCTAACGAGATGCCCTCCACTCAGCTTGAGGGAAACAGGAGTGGATGGAAGGGTTCCAAAAGCAGCCATCTCACCTCTTTTGTTCCCCAAACACTGTGTAGAAAATCATGAACCCCCTATTCCACTGGCTATGGCTCAGCATACAGGGACAATGGGGAACTTGCACCGACTCATTGCCCTTGCAGAATGGCTCTGGCCAGGCTGAGCACAGTTCTCCATGCCCAGCTTACTCAGTGCAGTCATGCTGAGCTGCATGGGGGCGTTAATACTCCGATTTGCAGGATGATAATGCACTAAGTCATTTATCTCTATGAATAACTCATTGGCTCCCTCTTGCCCACTGTGCCAAGCGGGGCGTCACCTTCAGGACTCTGCACCACCCAGGTCATGGCTGCTGCCATCTCCATCTCACCCCACCTGGCTCTACTATTGAGGCCGACCTTCAATACCCCCTTCATTTCCTTCTCCTGCTGCTTTCTCCATGCCATCTCACATGCCGGCTCTCGTGCACACAGCAATCTCTCAGCCTCATTCAACTCCTCAGTTACACCCTGCCTAATGAGTCACTTCTTCCGAGAGGCCCCAAATGAAAAATAAATAAAGGCATTAAAAGGAAGGATGTAAAAAGAGGGAGAGGGTTCCAGTTGGTGGTGCAGGCTCTGGGGTGGGGCCAGGAATGAGGGATTTGGGGTACAGGAGGGGGCTCCAGGCTGGGGCCAAAGGGTTCCGAGGGCAGGAGGCAGCTCCAGTCTGGGGAAGGGAGTTGGGGTGCAGGAGAGGGTGCAGGAGAGGGAGTTGGGGTGCAGGGTCCAGGCAGCACTTACCTTAGGCAGCCATGGGAAGCAGCGTCTTGTGTCTCCAGCTCCTAGGTGGAGGGACGGCCAGGGGACTCTGCCAGCTATCCCTGCATCTCCCATTGGCTGTGGTTCCTGGCCAATAGAAGCTGTTGAGCTGGTGCTCAGGATGGACACAGTGCACAGAACCCCTGTGGCTGCCCCTGAGCCGGAGGGACATGTCGTCTGCTTCCTGGGGGCTGTGTGTTGCCAGGCAGGGAGGCTGCCAGCCCGGCTGTGCCACCAACCAAACTTTTCATGGCCCAGTCAGTGGTGCTGAACGGAGCTGCCAGGGTTCCTTTTCGATGGGTGTTCCAGTCAAAAAATGGATTCCTGGCAACCCTAAATAGAAACAAACCTAAGGGCATCTTCCATTCTGTTCTCTTTGTCAGCTGCAACTGCACCTTCTCCCCTTAAAAAGCCATGAGCGAAATTGAGAATGCAAATGTCAAGAGATGCTTTCTCTGCATAATATACTTCCTGTCGTTGTGTTGCTCCTATTTGTTTTTGTACCCCAACGGAGATCAAACTCGACAGTTTTACAGAGTCATATCTGAATGTCAGCTTTGGCTTTCCTGTTTGGATAAACCCAAAGCTCAAGATGGAATTCACGAAACTCAAAGCTCCACAGCAAACCCATCAAAAAATGGATCAAGAAGCATTTGAAGTTAAATGAATGATACTCCCACAGCCTGCTCTGTTGCCAGGTTTGCACCACACTCACTGTGAGATCCTAACAAAGACATTTAATTTCTCTGCACCTCAGTATCTTGTAATACGGGCAGAACTCTTACCTACTGCAGCTGGTAAACTATTGTGAGACTTGACTAGTGATGGTGTCAAGTGCTATGAGATGATGACATAAACAAGTGCTGTCGGTTCGAACTAAAAACTAAAAGTCAAATACAAATCAAAACAGAAATTCCTTCTTTTCACACTTGGCGTTTGAGGCTTATCGGCTCTAAGCCTCCTCTAGAGCAGACTGTGAGTCTTGCATGCCAGATTTCCCCCTCAAGCAAATTTTATACTGATTCATAGCCATTGTTTAGGCCAGACTGGGAACACTTTGTGCATAACCCTATTGGCAGCTATGTTAATTGTGTGACCCATCATCTGGGCCCTGAGCAGAGATTCTCCCACTCTAAATCTGTCAACCAGGCATTTGGTAATACTAGAGACAGGCAGTCAGGGGTTAATTGTATTTTTAACTGCTTCCCCAAAAGAGCTAATGTCAGCAAGGGATGCTGGGAAAAGAGGCATTCCCCCAACCTCAGCCCCTCCAAAGGGCTAGCAGGGACTAAGTTGCATATTGTGCTTCCCAGTGTTTTTGGGGTGCGTTTGCAAACACTTTTGCCCTAGATTGTTCGTGGTCTCCCCCAGATAGGTGCAGTGTGGCAGTGTAATCAGCCTTCTCAAAGATCATTATACAGATCTAGTGGTCTAACATATTACGCACACACAAATCTATGTTTAAAAAAACAGATTGCAAAGTCAAACAGTCAAAGTATATCTTGACTTTAGCAAAGCTTTTGATATGGTCTCCCACAGTATTCTTGTCAGCAAGTTAAAAAAATATGGATTGGATGAATGGACTATAAGGTGGATAGAAAGCTGGCTAGATTGTTGGGTTCAAAGGGTAGTGATCAACAGCTCGATGTCTAGTTGGCAGCCAGAGTCAAGCGGATTGTCCCAGAGGTTGGTCCTGGACCCAGTTTTGTTCAACGTCTTTATTAATGATCTGGATGATGAGATTAATTGCACCCTCAGCAAATTTGCAGATGACACTAAACTAGGGGGAGAGGTAGATATAGTGGAGGGTAGGGATAGGGTCTAGAGTGATCTAGACAAATTGGAGGATTGGGCTAAAAGAAATCTGATGAGGTTCAACATGGACAAGTGCAGATTCCTTCACTTTGGATGGAAGAATCCCATGCATTGCTATAGTTTTGGGACCGACTTGCTAAGCAGCAGTTCTGCAGAAAAGGACCTGGGGATTACAGTGGATGAGAAGCTGGATATGAGTCAGCAGTGTGCCCTAATTGCCAAGAAGGCCAACGGCATATTGGGCTGCATTAGTAGAAGCATTGCCAGCAGGTTGAGGGAATTGATTATTCCCCTTTATTTGACACTGGTGAGGCCACACCTGGAGTATTGCATCCAGTTTTGAGAGAGTCCAGCGGATGGCAACAAAAATGATTAGTGGGATGGGGCACATAACTTATGAGGAGAGGCTCAGGGAACTGGGGTTATTTAGTCTGCAGAAGAGAAGAGTGAGGAGAGATTTGATAGCAGCCTTCAGCTACGTGAAGGGGGATTCCATAGAAGATGGAGCTCGGCCGTTTTCAGTGGCGGCAGATGACAGAACAAGGAGTAATGGTCTCAAGTTGCAGTGGGGGAGGTCTACGTTGGATATTAGGAAAAACTATTTCACTAGAAGGGTGGTGAAGCACTGGAATGGGTTACCTAGGGAAATGGTGGCATCTCCAGCCTTAGAGGTTTTTAAGGTCAGGCTTGACAAAGCCCTGGCTGGGATGATTTAGTTGGGGATTGTTCCTGCTTTGAGCAGGGGGTTGGACTAGATGACCTCCTGAGGTCTCTTTCAACCCTGATATTCTATGATTCTATGAAAAGTTAGGAAATGGCAGAAGTACAATTGCTAGTGCCACCATAAAAAGGAGAGAGATTTTCAGGCCTGGGGCCATATTATACAGTCTTAATTACATAGCACATACAAGTTTCGCAATGAGGTGTCTTTGCCCAGCCAGCCCAGTGTCTACCCTCAGTTTCAAGTCCCCGTTGGCAGGACTTTTTGTCCAGCCAGTGACTTGTCTCCATTCGCCTCCACCATCCCAGTTCCAGTTTCCCTCAACAGCCTTTTAGGCCCCAGTTCCTCCCCTCCAGGGCTTTTTGTCCAATATTTCCAACCCACTTTTCACAACCAGCAGTCGACCGGTCCCCCTCTGCATCGAAGCATAGCAGCTTCCTGCCTCCTCACGCCTCAGCCCACAGAGAGACGGGCTCCCTCTTCAGTTCAGGTGCCCAGACCAACCCAGCCCAGAGCAGTCCAGAGCTGCCAGTTGCAGGAAGTCCTGCTCAGCCCAGGCTGAAGCATCCAGGGCACAGAATTGGTTGTGGAAGGTAGCTGCTAAAATCAAAGAAGTTTTACTGAACCTATTAGAAAGCTTATTTTCTGAGGCTTATAACTTGGCTAATGCACAGGTTGTTACACAGACAAGAAGTTGGCCTGCACCTGTTTTGACTGAAATAAAAATAGATGTACTCTGGGCAGATTCTCGGCTGGAAAATTTTAGCCGCAAACAGTAGAAGTTTGCCTAAGTTATAAGCAAACTGAAACAAGGTCTTATAATGGAAAGAGTCCAAGCAACCTTAATATTAAGGTGGTGCCACAACTACCATTCACTAACTCAATCAGCATATAATGTTTCTCTGGCTAGTACTGAGGTTCTGTTAACTCTGATAGTCAAGTGCCACATAAAATGTTATTATTTATTATGACCATATGAAAAGCACTTTTTACAATTAATTTGGAGTTCTCTGCTGAGAACTTTAATTACTATCCTGATATTCATGCATGTCTTTGAAAAGTCTTGCTCTTAGAGTTAAGGGGAAGAGGATAAAATCTTCATAGTGCATGCAACGTGAACTCAGGTGACACGTGACCAGGATTCATCACTGATGTGGGCCACGGTTGGATCATTAAGCTGAAGAGAGCAGAATTCAGGCTGTAGATCAGCAGGGCTAAGCCAGGACAAAAGCAGTGTTGGGTTGAATCCACTGAGTCTCCTAGTAAAAGCTTTTTCAGTTTCCCCTTTCTGCAGGTCCTCTTTCTCTCTGCTTTGCTAAGGATTAATTATAATCCAGTTAGAACCACACAAGAATCTAATTGTATCACTTGAGGTTGCTGTAGGACATGAACTTAAGTCTAGTGTGAGACAGGGTAAAGGACTCTGCTTTTACCTTGAGGAGTAAATTTCACATAGAATACCAGGGTTGAAAGGACATCAGAGGTCACCTAGTCCACCCCACTGCTCAAGCAAGAACCAAAATCTGGGCAGATTTTTTGCCGCAGATCCCTAAATGGCCCCCTCAATGATGAACCCTCACAACAGGCCCGCCCAGAGGGGGGAAGGGGGCAAATTTGGCCCCAGGCCCCGGGCTCCACAAGGGCCCCAAGAGAACACCCGAGCTCCCACCTCCGCCCCTCTCCCGGAGCCTCAGCGCAACAAAGCAGCACTCCCGCAGGCGGCGCGTCCCATTTCCCGGCGGCCTCCTGAGCTCCGGCACCGCCAGCAGCCGCGTGTCAGGGGGCGGGACTGCGACGCTCCGGGCTGAGTGGAAGGAGCTCAAGAAGGCTGGCAGGAGGCTCGTGCAGATCTTTGGGGGCGCGGTGAGCTCTGAGTGAGCCGGGGCCAGGAATCTTGGGCAGTCAGTGAGGGGGGCAGAGGTTGGGGCGGGGCGGTCAGGGGACAGGGAACGGGGGGTTGGATTGTGGGCATTTCAGGGGTTTGTCAGGACCAGTGGGGGTGGGGTGGATTAGAGGTCCAGGCAGTCAGGGGACAGGGGAAGCAGGGTGGGTCCCAGGGTGGTGGTTGGGTGGGGTTTCTAGGGACAGTGAGGGGACCAGAGCAGGATGGGTTCCGGGGATTCGGAGAGGCAGTCGGGGAAAGGGCAGGAAGTGGGTGGGGTCGGATAGGGGCAGGGCCAGGCTGTTTGGGAGGGCACAGCCTTCTGCCTAAAGCTCATTCAGCAGTTGGGCTGCCAGAAGAGCCAAGTGTTAGTTTATCCATTAGGCCTACCATCCCTCTCACTTTCAAATGCAATTTATAGTCAATATTCAATTTCAGTACCAATAGGGAGTCTTCATTCAGGGGAGGTACTTTCATTTAACATTACACGGAGGAGGATAACAATGAGAAGAAGCAATAATCCTTCCCAACCTTACTCAATGGAGACCCCCTCCCCTGCTCCCTGAGGCTCAGAGGCGGTTATCAATGGTTTCAGATAACTTTGTCCTGTGGTGACCCTTTCACATAGCAACATCTGAGTGCGACCCTCTCCCTTATAATTGAAAACAAACTTTTATTATTTAAACTATTTAAATGCTGGAGGCAAGAGCGGGGTTGATGGTGGAGCTCGACAGCTCGCGACCCCACAGTATACTTGCTCATGACCCCCTGAAGGGATCCAACTTCCGTTGAGAACCCATGGGTTTATTTATTTAGCACCTGTGTGTTCCATTCCCTGCTTGCTATTTTGAGCATTTCAGGTTTTCAGAACATAGGTCTACCCAGATCCGGAACAAGTAATGCTCAGTTCATGGGAGTATCGTGCTAGCTATGCTAAGGAAACAAATCACAGTAACATCTCGAGTTTTTCGACGGGACCCCAATGGACCCGTTCTACGGACGATAAAATGCAGGGGTTAAGTCCATTAGGCTATTAGCCAGGCATACCGGTGGTGTAGGGAATGGTGTCCAGCCCTTGTTCTGTCCATTGAGGTAATGATGGATGGCAGGAGAGGATCACTTGATCAACTCTGTTAGGTTCACTCCTTGGGTCCACTTCGGCATGGCATTGTCAGTAGAAGATACGTGCGGATGGACCTTTGGTTTTGACACTCAATAGCATCTTCTTATGTTTCTAACCTAACGAAGCCAAAGTTCTATGAATGAGTCAGGAAGACCAGCAGTGTATCGAACCTGGAAAATCTCTGACTGGATGGGCCTCAAGGCATTTGGTCCAAGCTGAGGTGTTCAAAAAAAGTTTTGGAATTTTTTTAAACAGAATTTTTTTATTGTTTCTTTAAACAATCAAACACAGCAAGCAGCAAAAATTTGGCCACACAGTTCTGAAACCTCAAACCACATTCAGGTTTTGGCAGACGAATTTCAGCTTTTCAATTAAAAAAAAACAACACAACAAATTTTGATGAAAAGCAGACATTGTCCATGATTTTTTCCTGCTTTTTAAAAATGCCTAATTTTCAATCCAAAAAAAGTTTTGATGGAAAATATTTGTCCAACCCTTTCAATGAGCTTTCGTGCCTTTTAGCGCTAGCTGATGCTGAGAAGCAGTGATATCTTGTAAAGAAGTTTTCTCAAAACTGGGTTTGCGCTGAGATGTGGAATGTTTATTTTTCCCAGGTCTGCCCGTGGAGGGGAGCAAGTGGGGCAATTTGCCCTGGGCCCCACAGGGGCCCCCACGAGAATATAGTATTGCAATTTTTTTATGGAAGGGGCCCCCGAAATTGCTTTGCCCCAGGCCCCCTGAATCCTCTGGGCAGCCCTGACTCACAATGTTGGGTTTAGCAGGTCAATGCTCAAACCACTGAGCTATCTCTCCCCCTAAATTGTTGCTAAACAGCTCCCTGGAGTTCCTTCTTGAGTCTAATTAGGGGCTAGTGGCTCCCATGGGGACAGATTTCCAGAAAAGCTCAGCATTTAACAACTCCCCCGTAGCCACCTCAATAAAGTGTCTAGATTTTCCTAAGAACTCAGCTCCCAGCTGTTCCCATTGATCTGGCCCTTAGTTCAGTGACTAACTCAGAGCACAACTCTTGAAAAGATGGTCTGAGTCCACCATCATCTCTCCAGTCAGCCTGGGCCTCCTAACGCTAGCAGTCAAATCACCATACAGCTATGCGAAATGACCTGTAGCAGCTTGTTTTTTGTAACCTGGTAAACTGCCCTCAATCTTAACCTGCATTACACACACTCAAGAGAATGTGGGCAGTATTCCGGTGCCCTGTTCCAGCAGCAGCAGACTGTGTATTGCTCCTCTTGGAGAGTGCATGATCTTCATGGGAGGCTCCTCTCCGGTGCTCTCATCAAAGTTTGTGGAGCCACGGCATGCATTTTCCTTAATGGGAGAGAGAGAATGGTGGCTGAGGTCAGGTGACACTCAAAGAAGCTGCTACTTCTGGGAAGAGATGCCCCAAGTTCCCTAGCAGTTGTGGGGACAGGAGATGATCCTGTGCAGTAAGTCAGTCTAAGATGCTCACAGACGGATCCACAAGGCTCATATGTGGCTCTGAAGTAAGAGTCTTTAGGCCAGCGGCAGGGCCCAGAGAAAGCACTTGCAGTTCAGAGACTCCCCACTGCTGGCTGAGGCTCAGCATCATAGAATATCAGGGTTGAAAGGGACCTGAGGAGGTCATCTAGTCCAACCCCCTGCTCAAAGCAGGACAAATCTCCAGACGGATTTTTGCCCCAGATCCCTAAACAGCCCCCTCAAGGATTGAGCTCACAACGCTGGGTTTAGAAGGCCAATGCTCAAACCACTGAGCTATCCCTCGGCACAATAGAGCTCAGAATTCGTCTAGATTCACTGTGTACGTTATCACTGCAGCAAAGTTTGCATGAAGTTACCTGCATTTCTCAACTGTCAGCTGATGCATTCAGCCAAGGCTGTGGCCTCCCATTAATTTCCCGCCACTGGTGCTGCACTGCAGGAGTTTTACAGTGAAATAATGGTAACTCTTTCTCAATGGCACTTTTATTGGTAGAGCTCAAAGGCCACCTCGTGAGAAGTCTGTGGCAGAAGAGGGAACTGAAGCCAGGTCTCCCAAGGCCTCAGCTATTACTTGAACCATTTGACCATTCTAACCTATATCTCCCTTGCTGGAATTTAACCCCATAACTTCTTGTGCTGTCCTTGGTGGTTAAGGAGAATAATTTATCACTCACCTCTTTACAACCACCTTTTACTTTTTTAAAGACAAGTATCACGTCCCCCCTTCGTCTTCTCTTCTCCAGACTAAACCAACCCAATTTATTTTCAATCTTCCCTCACGGGTCATGTCCCATGTCAGGCACAAGGGCCACCTTCTCTCTGCGCTGGTGTAACCACAGTAGGGATACCGTGCTCAGTTCCAGGCACTGCATCATTGGAAAGTGATTGACAAACTGCATGGGCTCAGAGAGGAGCAAAAACCCACTGAGGGAAGTGGGTGTGTAGAGAGCATTCTGAGGTGTCAGGCACATTCAGTGGTGGAAGAGCGAGTTCTGCACCCTGGTTATTCCTGGTGCTGCAAGGTCCACAGGGGCTTCAGGCTATTGGGTACAAAGTTCTCAGTGACTGAACTGGCCTCCAGAGGCTCCGAGAACAGTGTGTGAAGCCACCTCCCCCTCTGCACCAGCCCAATGGGGAGGCTGTTCCCAGAGTTGCAGAGGAAGAGGCCTCACAGCCTGGGTGTGAGGATAAATCTATTAATGCCTGGGAGTGGTTCAGATATTCTGGTAAGTACCCTGCATAAAGAAGGAAGGTGGGAGTGATATGGTGATACCCTGTGGCTGCACTGAGGCTGTCAGAGGCACCCTAAGTATGCTGATGCCTGTGCAGAGTCAGCTGGTCACCAGCTAGCAGCACCACTGATTCCTATGTAGGGGAAAAGTATTCTATCATTCCCAATTAGCTTCACTGCTGCTTGAGAAACTTCATTGGCTTTGACAGCTTCCATGTTGAAAACTCCAAAGTATCAATATTTGATAGGGTGGATGATGTTCTGCAGCAAAAAGTATGTCGGTGATGGCAGTTCATCACACAAATTGCTACAAAAGGTTGGGAAAGGGAGGAAAAATGCGGAACACTCAGCGCTGCTCGGGGGAGGGAACTGGCATGATGCAGGGATTACAATAAACCCATAAATCAGTGAGGGAAGGCAGGGTGCCCACACGTTGAAAGGGCCAATGAATACAAAGGGAAATGGAAAGATAAGCAATGGCACAGGGTTTTAATAAATACACATGCCTATTGAAACCCAATTTCTTGGTAAATAAGATTCCTAGCACAGGGCTCTCTGGGGTCGGGCACAAGACGGTGCATAGAGTACTTGCAAAAGTCGCATGTTTTGCTTGACACATTAAAGCACAAAAAGGAATCAAAGCTGCACAGCAGAAAATCTAATATTATTTGTCATTCCAGATCAGATCCCTACACCCTTTAGTTGGATATCCTGCATTTAGCAGTGGCTGACATCTGAGGAAGATGGAACACACTATCTAATCCTCGTGAAGGGCAGTGCGCAGGCAGGTGGGGAATGCCTCACCCCACTTCCCAGCTGATGAGCACAGACTGTGATCACCGCAGCACTGCACAGTTATTATCTGCTGCCATTCAGCAGGATTTGAACCCTGCTAAAAGTCACACAAGCGACGCCGTGTGCCAGAGAGTTCCAGCTAACTGCTGGAGACACTCTGCATTTGACTGTTCCTGCTGGTGGAGTGATGTCGCGAGCAGGGCAGTAGTAGCAACCCTTCCTGTTGTAGGACGTTCCCCTTGATTCCTTAGGTGAGGGATTAGTCCTGGTTTGGGAGTGACTGCAGCTGGCAGTTGCCATGGTTTCGCAGAGTCACTGATAGGCTTGGAACCAGAAGTGCAGTGCCTCCTGCACCACTGGACAAGAGTTAGAGCTACAGGTGATGAACAGTCCCTCCCTAAAAGGATTTTCTCAGAGTAACGTAGGGCAGGGGGTGACCTTCTGCTCAGAGCCTCTGGTTAAGTGTGACGAGAGGTGACTAATCGCGTGGTGCGAGGGAGGCTCTCAGTTACAGGTGGAGAGAGATGTGTGACTTACTAACAGCGGCTGCTACAAGCCCAGCTGAGTGGGAAATGTGCATATGTGTGTGCACACACCTGCATGGAGGCATGCACATGCTGCTGCCCTCTATTGGAAGGATTGGCTGCCTGGATCAGGTATATGTTCATATGACTCTAAAGAGGCTGATCTATAAAGAAGTTCTGGATAAAACTGCATTACTAAGAACTGAGCGCCCTATATTTTCAAGATCAGAGGAACCCTGCAGTTTACTCCCTAAACTGCACGGATGAGGTTTTGATGAGATGCATGAAATCTCCGGCCTTCAATTTGATACAAGCAGTGGCTTCCTCAGGGGGAGACCGCCATGTTTTGCTCTTGACTAGCAGAAGACTCCCTGCTGCATGGAGAGATGAGGCCTGCTCTGCAGAAGGGCCAGGAATGATCATGTCGGACAAGAACATGAGAGGGTTCAAGAAGAGATAATGGCTACTTGCAGTGAAGCCAGATGTTTACAGCGCCTTCCCACTCCATTGGTTATGGATCCTTAATGTCCCACTGCACAGTGGGATGGGGAACATCACAAGAGGGCCAGACCCTGAGCTCGAGCAAAGGACTTGTATAGAGCTACAACATGGTACAGCAGCTGCAGACTCAGACCCAGGTGTCCATGGTGTAGGTTAGGGAAGGCTTCACAATGTAGGAGGGGTAATGCACTTCCCTGCCAAAAGAATGTAGAGCTCAGTGTGTGTATTTAATGTTTGTGCTCTCCAAAGCAATAAGGTCCAATGCAATAGATCCCACAGGGAGAGGAAAAGAATCCAGGAGACATTTTCTTCCTGTTAAAGCCTTGGTCACAATGACCTCTATGGATATTTTAAATCATGATGTTTAACTTAAAAAAAAACAAAATAAAAAGAGTTGTCAGTGACTCGCAAAGCCCTGCTCTGGCTCTGGAGGTTGGTCATGTTTCTTTTATATGTAAGTAGGTAAAAGCCAGCTGATTAAAAAACCCATCATTACACTCTGTGTTCCAGCTACATCAGGGGCTCTCAAACTTCATTGCACCATGACCCCATTCTGACAACAAAAATTACTACACGACCCCAGGAATGGGGACCGAGGCCTAAGCCTGCTAGACCCCCCCACCCTCCAGTTGGGGGTGGGGGAGAAAGCTGAAGGCCAAGAGCGTCAGCCCCAGGCAAGGGGCCTGTAACTTGAGCCCTGCTGCCCAGGGCTGAAGTCCTCAGGCTTTTTCTTTGACCACAGGCAGTAGGGCTCAGGCTTCAGCTCTGAGTTCCAGCAAGTCTAAGCCAGCCCCGGTGACCCTATTAAAATGGGGTAGCAACCCACTTTGGGGACCCAACTCACAGTTTGAGAACCACTAAGCTACATTATTTCCCTCCATAGAGCAGGTGCTTCAGCCATTTGAGTGAAATACAAAAGGACAGCAAGATGGATGCAAACTCAGAATATAGGGTAACCAGATGAGGTGAAGAAAATATCGGGACACATGGGGGTGGGGGTTCGCCGGCAGAGCAAAAAAAAAAAAAAAAAGCCGAGTGCTGCCAGCGGAGCAAAAAATAAAAAAACCCAGTGCTGTCGGCAGAGCGAAATATCGGGACAAATTGGGACAGCCACCCAAATATCGAGATGTCTGGTCACCCTACTCAAAACACGAGGAAGTCAGATAGAGCCTTAAAAACAGCATTAGAGTTGGTCAAAAGTCCAACATTTCAGTTTCCTTTCATCCTGAATTGGAATGAAAAGCAGAATTTCTGAAATTTTCTATTAAATGAAAATTCTGAAAAATGTAATGGAGGAAATCCTGAAATTATTTTGTCCAGGAGTTTCATTTTGATAAGGCAAAAGTGCTCCAGTTTGTCTTTATTGTTTTGACTATAGAACATTATATTCAAAATGAAGTGCTTGCACCCTACGGAACTGAAGCACTTTAATAATTTTCCATTGAAAAATTTCAACTATATTGCTGTGTTCTCACAAAACATTTCAATTGTGTGGAATCAACAAACCAACCAGCTTTACAGGGCCTGATTGTATCACCCTTTGTCACTCTGTTAATATCTCATTCTGCACATACCCGAGGGAACCAGGCGCTGGGTAGGAACTCTGTATCTTCTCACCTACTGAAGTCAACGGGATCACTTGCAGAATAAGGGGCTACTTGATGTGAATCTAGGTGGCAGCTTCAGACCCCTAATTCATGAGACTGAGTCACCCCTTCAGACCTGTATTTCTCTTTAAAATCGGCACATGTGATCATCCAACAAAGCTGACAGTGGGCATCTCTCTGCCTGCTGGAGTTTTAACTTTGCACTACTGCCAACCACCCAGGTTTCCAAAATCATGAGTCAGGCCCCCCAGATCATGAGATTTTGACAAATAATGAATGGTGGGTTCTTTGTATTCACCGTCTGACTTCAGAGGTCACGTTTCCTCCACACTGCTGGGGACTGCTCAGGTCTCTTGTAATCACCGGACTCCAGCAGCTGTGGCTTTAAGCAGAACACCTACTATTGCAAGACTTGCAATAAAATCTTGCTAACTGTGCCCTCAACTCCCACTGGCTGCAGGGAGCACTGAGGTGCAGCAGGCTGTGAGGAACTGATCCTTCACCATTGCATCTGTGGATATGTCAACACTGCGATACAAGACCTGCAGCATGGCTGCGGCTGCCCAGGGTCAATTGAGTTGGGCTTGTGGGGCGCAGTGTAGATGTCTGGGATCACTCTGAGACTCCATGACGGGGGAGGGTCTGAGAGCCCAGGCTCCAGCTTGGGCCCAAAAACCTACACTGCAATTTGACAGCCCTGCAGTTCAAACCCCATGAGCCTGAGTCAGCTGACCTGGGCTCTGAGCCTCGGGGCTGCGGATTTTTTATTGCAGTGTGGACCTACCCACTGAGTCTTGTTGTTGACTTAATTGGGTACATGACCAAGCCCACGTACGATCAGACTGAAGGGACAGTTCCTTGTGACCACCTCAGTTTCTATTGCAGAAGGACTGGTTGTGAAAAGAAAACATTCCTGTTTTCATCTTGAAACTCCTCTTTCTAACTGACGATTTGACGTTTCTGCTGGGCTTACACTTAATTATCCTCTTCCATCTGCATTGAATACCCCGTGCTCCGTCAGAGGGCAGAACATGCTTCTTGAATCCAGAAGGACAAGAGTGGTCTGAAACAGCTGCTATATTTAACCAAAAAGTACACTGGGTTGTCATGGCAACCTAGATTCTAAAAATAGACATGCCATATACAGCACAGTCAGTATCACAGGAAAAATTGCTGGGAGCTAGACATTACTACTTTCAACCCTGATCCAATACAGTACTGACAGCCTCCAATTTCCATTGACTTGGCATTCTCCTCTGTGAGCTCCAGTGCCTTTGTGTGATGGGCCCTTTCCCACCAATAATGGGTAACAGAGCACATCAGACCAGAACAGTGTCAGGGAACATGCAGTGCTAGTCATAGCCAAGGGTCTGGCTGACTGTTCTGCTTGTTGTTACTCTGGCAGCCCGGCATCTTCAGCCATGACCTCCGTGGTGCTGCTGAAGTCCCAAGGCTCTGAGTGCCTAAGCAGATATGCTTCCATGCCCTTTCATGGACGATAGGCTGTGATCGCAGAAAAGACTACTGAATTTCTTCTGATTCTCTTCCCCCCATAGCTCCAAATCTGCAGGTCCCAAAAGAATGGAATGGAATGTAGTCTGAGCCAGGGAAGCCCTAGTGCCAGTTTCTCTAGGCTGAGGGCCAGAAGATCTGCAGGCCCTGCCCTATTTCCCTAGCACCACTTGCATACCTGGGATCTGAATCATGTGCAAGACCTGCATGCTTCCAAAAATCTTGCCTCCCCTTGCATAATGGAAGCCAGGTCTTCCGAGTCCAAATCCAGGGCATTAACCACAATACCATCCTCCCTCTCTGTAATACATATCTTTAAGGAACAAGCTTCATTATCAAAATACGCAAAGGCCATCAGCTTAAACAAGCCAGATAAGCATCTTTTGAAACCTGATAAGTAGGGTGGTACCATCACAGGCTACTCAAGAGCAATAGTTGTTTCTACCATGGTCTCCATGTCTCCAAGTCCCCAGCCAGATCATTAATCTTTTTTTTGACACTGCACTGCTAAAAGTGGAGATTGTGGTGCCAACTGCTTTTTTCCAGCTATTTGTCCACCCGGATGGGAGAATTAGCCTTCTCAGTAGTAACAGGCACCTTTTTCTAGCTGTCTCCATTGCAGCATTGATTTGTAGGAAGCATCAAGTGCCTTTATCAACAAGCACCCAGACAATCAACAAACGTACAGCTCTTCTTGACTTCCATACCTTTCTTTCAAAGAACATGTTGGTTTATGTGATGGCACCTTTGAAGATGAAAAGATTTTATACTGTTATTGTGTCAGTGTCACACCGAGTGGAGGCAATTGTTCCTTTGCTTTTCTTCCTAGGAAGTTAGGAATTTGAGCTGGTTGGAATGTTTTTTTCCCCAATAATCTGAAAATGCTGATTCATTGAAAATGACACATTTAGGGGAAACGTGCCACCTTTGATGAAATGTTGTTTCAAAACTAAAGGAAAAACAGCATTTCGTTTTGGTTTTGGAAAATGAATTTGAGGGCGTATTTATTTATAAGATCAAATGTAATAGGAAATTAAAAAAGTCAAAATCAGAACAAAACGTTTCAATTGACCTCATGACAGGGTGAGCTCACCTGGAACCTCTCTCAAGTGGACACACACCTGCCACTGTTTCCTGCCTTCTGAGACCTCAGTAACTTCACTCAGGCTCTTTTGTCCAAATAATACCCTCTCTTGGGGCCAGCTTATTAAGAAAACATAGTACAGATATTCTGTCCCAAGAGTCCCAAACATGTATCATTCCAGTGCAAGTAGTCCTTAAGATCCCGAGACATCTCACCTGTTGAGAACACATATCGCATTCTGGTATCTCCCACCGCACGTGGACTCCTCTTCACTCCCTACCTGTCCTTCTGCCAGGACAGACACCCCCGTCCTTCCAGCTGAAATGCAACCACACTCATTTCAGCAGAAGTCTGTCCCCAGCCCCCTGCCTATCTTTTCCTCAACCCTCTCCAGCCCTAGCTCCAGCTCTCCAGAGCAGAGACATCAGCAAGATAACAAGCAATAACAGTATATAAATCTTTTCATGAGTAAGCCCCTCTGCTCTCTCCTGCCTTCATCCCTCTGGCTCTTTGGCTTTGGAGATCTGGTGCTGTCCCTGCAGTCAGCTTTCCCTCAGGAAACATCTTGTGGCTTTGGCAGCTTTTCTCTCCTACTAATCTCCTACTCCCAGGCAGTTCTCACCTGCCCTTCTCCTGACTAACTCACCAGATCTCTCTCCCCTCTAGGGCCCAAGTGCCCTCTTTCAAGCCCAGCTGAAGTCAGATGACCAGGCACAGGTGCACCGGCCTCATCCATTCTTAAAGGGACAGTGAAATCCTGTAATGGACCCAAAACACTGCCTCCACCCAACGCCGTAAGAATTTCAATTTGCAGGAAAATTTGAAATGTTGGGGTTTTGCTCTGTTCCAGAATGGAAGGAATTTTGAAATTGCAAAACTCCCTCTGAAACAAAAACTCTGGTTCCAGAACAGCTCTAACAGCAACTGCCAGATTTGATCATCTGTGTGTCCAATATCTTGTCTCCCTCAGTGACGAGTACCAGCTGCTTCAGAGAGGTGCAGGAGGTGATTATGGAATAACTGCAGCGTGGGGCTCAGGTCACTTGCTGGAGGATTCTCTGCACCTTGAGGCCTTTAAACCATGATTTGAGGACTTCAATAACTCAGACATAAGTCAAAGCATAAAGGACAACATTTTCAAATCTGCGTGTCTATGGTAAACTAGGTTCAAATCCATATTTAGCTATCTAAATGGAAATGACCTCTCTTACAAAGGCCCTGGCACCTGGAGTTCCCAGTGATTTCACTGAAAGCTGGCTCTACTCAGCACCTCTGAAACCTGCTTGTATTTAAGAGCCTAACTTTAGGTACCCAGTTATGAAGTGTTGGTCAAAGACCTGAGTGAAACATGAAGTTACACCTGGCTAGCGCAAGGCACACATTTTTAATAATGAGAGAATTAACTGCTGGAATAATTTACCAAGGGTCATGGTGGATTCTCCATCACAGGCAATTTTAAAATCAAGACTTTTTTTCTCAAAAAATACATTATTGTTCAAAAGAAATTATTTTGGGGAAGTTCTCTGGCTCGTGTGATACAGAAGGTCAGATAATGACATCACAATGGTCCCATGCTGGCTGTGAAATCTATGATTCCGTGTTAGAGCAGTAAATCTGTGTGTAGACTGCCTTACTGAGTTAAGCAAATGCAATATGATCCAGGTTTAATCCAGGAGTGCCCAAACAAAGGTTTGCATTGGTGTTGCTACACTGGTAATTAGATTTTTAATTGAACGGGTGCAACTTCTGCACTTGGACAAGTCCTAAGTAATGGCTCCTCCGTACAGGTCTGTAAGAGCAGGAAGTGTCATTAGCTCCATTTTACAGAGGGGGAGTCTGTCAACATGAATTTTTCTCAAATTGATTACCTTCCTATCTAGAGTGAGCTGGCTTTTAACAGAGATCTCTTTAAATAGCAATTGTTCAACTCCATTAACTTCTATCCGAGGATTTTTTGTCTGCTTTCTGGTTTACGGAGGAAACAGACTACCCTGAAGACATAGTGAGTGCCTTTACACAAAATGCTGTCACATGCACCAAGGAAACCAAATGGTCAGAGATATTTTTCCATTGGCTTTCCAGTTCTAATCATTGCAAGTGTTCCTTGTATTCCTCCTGGGTACAATTTCACATAAATGTGACTTTTCACACCGATGGGCGAGGGGAGGCCCCCATTAGGTAACTTGACCATAGTCACACAGTCAGTGGCAGAGCCTAAAATGGATTCCCAATGCCTGACACTCCATTTTGTACTCTAATATTAGACTGCACTTCCTCCCGCTAAGTGCTATGTCTGACTCCAGTCTCACTTTCACTTCCCTTGTGGTTTACAACAAGACCATGGCCTGTTATGGTTTTTTATTAGAAAGTCCAGAATGATCCGATACCATTGTTAGGGTAACTGGCACTTGACAGGTTGCAAAGCTGGTACTGAGTCCATTGGCCTGCTTTGCATGCCAGTGGACTTAAAGCCCCAGGCAGCACAAAATTTCCCATCGCATGATGTTGCTGCAACTCAGCACACGGAGCCAAAACCTTTCTTTCTCTAACGGTCAGAAACTCTGACTCTGGTTTGCCTCCTGGGTGCACGCAGAGGGCTGGCAGTAGGAAGTACTTTGTTACTCCCACTATTCTCTTCTGTCTCCCATGCCATGGTGTTGCGAATTCCGCCACAACCCACACCCTCTCTTTTAGTTGGGGATTGGTCCTGCTTTGTCAGGGGGTTGGACTAGATGACCTCCTGAGGTCCCTTCCAACCTGATATTCTATGATTCTATGATTCTGGTGCATGCTGATAGAATGTCTCTCCCATCAGCCAGGCCTCTGCCAATGCACCTGCCAAATATGTTGTGGTGCTGGCCCCTTGTGCATCTGAGGAATGCCCCACATTTGTAGGCCTGGGACCTAACCAGGGCAAGATCAAACATTGACATTATGAATGACTTGACATATGCGCAGTGTCCCATTGAACTGTGTATGTAAAGTTATTCCGTTTGCAGGGCTGGGACTTGGGTTGCAATTAACTCCTGGAGTTCCCTGGCTCAGTACTGGAAAATGCAAATTTCCCAATGTGCCTTAGTCCCAGTTGGAAAGTATGTAAAGCATCGGTCTGCATCAGTACAGCTCCAACGTGGAAGCGCTAGGCTGTGCAGACTACTGTGCTCAGGAATCAATCCATTTTGCAGCAGTAAAATTGCTAGATTATAACCCCCAAGAATGTCGGCAGCCACCGTTGTGGGAAAACAGCTTGTGCAACACATTTTGCCCTCCTCGTTTTTAAACTCAAAAGGCTTTTTTGGTCCGATCTATATTTAACTCCCTTCCAACCCCCTCCTCACGTGTCTTACAATGAGCCTGGAGTTTAGATACATCTTGTTCCCTTAACTGGGAAGCTGAGAGCTATTGGAGGCAGTAAATCATTAACCCTGTCAGGTCATCCAGCATCTGTGGGTGAATGTGGCAGTACATTGCTCAAATTGACACAGGCAGGAAACACACCGGCTCCATACATGTGTAAACCCAGGGTTATAGCATGCTTAAAAGTAGTTTGTTCTGGTCAAAAGTGGGTATCAGGGGAAGGATATAAGGGGGAGGAGATTTAAAAAGTTAGATTTCAAAACAATAAAGGATTCCTAGTTCCTTAGGTCACACATGCCTGTTCAAGAGTGAATCGGATCACTGAATAAGCTTTAGAATACTTGACTCTGGGGGCTGAGGCTTTCAGTGCAGTGCGGGGCGTTAAACCCGTTATTGCTAATGGCGTTTGTGTTCAGAACTCCCTGGACATTGCTTTAGACACATCCATGCCCAGATGATTAACCTGTCTCACCTGCTGTTTAGCTTTTGCTACTCAGATGCAAAACTGCCTTGTGCAGAATTTCATGGGACACGTAGTGAAGTGTCTGCTCCAGGAGCAACAATTTGCGTGCTGCGCTTAGACCCATCAGCTCTGTGAAAGAAGAACGAGGATGAGCTGTATTTTCTCAAGAAGGGCAGATCTAAGTGTGTCGCAGCTCCTCAGACCTGACACTTGTAGAAGGGTGGCTGAAGGCAGGTGTATCAGTCTGAAAATGGTTAAAGGCCCCTATAAACGGAGAGAAGTTACTGCAGGTTAATTAGGACACCCAAGTCTAAAGGTCACAAGCTGCCCTTTAAAAAACAGTGCCTCTCAACCTTTCCACATGACTGTCCCCCTTTCAGGAGTCTGATTTGTCTTGCGTACCCCTAAGTTTCACCTCACTTTAGAGCTTGCTTACAAAATCAGACATAAAAATACAGAAGTGTCACAGCCCACTAGTACTGACAAATGGCTGACTTTCTCCTTTTTACCATATAATTATAAGATAAATCCATTGGAATAGAAATATTGCACTTAGATTTCAGTGGATAGTATATAGAGCAGCATAAACAAGTCATTATCCATATGAAATTTTAGTTGGTACTGACTTCGCTAATGCTTTTTCTGTTGTAAAACTAGATATCTAAATGAGCTGAGGTACCTCCTGGGAGACCTCTATGTACCCAGAATTGAGATCCACTGCTTTAAAAATCCTCTTGCAATGGGAGGAGGGAGGGTAGAAGCAAACTGCAGAGGGATTGTGTGCAGCAAGGGGAAGAAGACCTGATTTGATTGGAAAAGGGGAATGACATGGTTAGTTCCATTTGGGGAGAGGGCCTGGGTTCCTAGCTAGCTGGGCCCGGAATAGGTTAGAGAGGGTGGCTGGTGATTAGTAGCCAGTATAAGAAGAGGCAGGACTCTGGTAGGAGTTAAGAAATATATTTCTTTAAAGAAACCCAACTCTAGGGCCTACCCTGTCAATAAACCTATGGGAAGTATTAAACCTCTGGAGCAGGACTATTTACCCCAGGCCCCCAGTGCCGGAAGGAGGAAGGCAGAGCACAGATATGATGAACGAGGTGCATTTTCACAGAAGTTACTGGTGATTTCGGGAGCCCCCCACTAGAGACAGCAGAAAGGAGCCTGATTGGTAGAGAGTGCTGACCCTATGGAAATGAAGCCCCTGAAAGGTGTCTTTGAAACAGCCTACACCCAAACTAGCTTGTCATTTTTTTTTTTAAATCTGGACTGTGAGGCATAGCAAACTTACCCCAGTCACAAAGTGCCTTGGTCAATGGCCCAAAAAACGGCAGAGCAGCCAAAGATTTGTGGATGAACTTGGTTGTCCCTGGCTCCCCCTGACCAGAGTCATGCCCAACTCCTCAGCATCCTGGGGACTTATGAACAAGCATTGCCTGACACAATGAGCCAGAACTTCCTAGGCAGCTCTAGGCAGGGTGCCAAGCCATGCAACAGGCTGGGCCCCAAGAAGAGCCCTCCATCCTCATGAGGAGACCTGTCTTGCCTCTGCTACATAAGGAAAATCTTACAGGGATTTGTGTTTTCACAAGAAACAGCCAAATCATTAAAACATAGTGCACCCTTCTGTGGTGGTGTTAATAGGAGTGGCCTTTGCCTCTTTGCTGGTCAGCACAGCAAATCCTGGAATAAAAGTGATTTTCCCTTGAAGAGCTGGGTTCTAGAGATCTTCTCCAAAGCGTGTCTTTAATTTCATCTGCCAAGAGGAAACCAATAGTCAGTGCTCATGAAGTAATAAAAAGGTCAGCTCCCAGACTGCTGCACTGGGCAGCACAGTATGGGGAGGAGGTGACCAGCCCCCCGTGGAGAAAGAAGTGGTTCAGGACTATTTAGATAAGCTGGGTGAGCACAAGTCCATGGGGCAGGATGCACTGCATCCGAGGGTGCTAAAGGAGTTGATGGATGTGATTGCAGAGCCATTGGCCATTATCTTTGAAAACTCATGGCGAATGGGGG
>NC_133778.1:2143343-2191096 GCF_003597395.2 Chelonoidis abingdonii
CACCTCAGTCCCTGGAAAAATCATGGAGCAGGTCCTCAAGGAATCAATTCTGAAGCACTTAGAGGAGAGGAAAGTGATCAGGAACAGTCAGCATGGATTCACCAAGGGCAAGTCATGCCTGACTAACCTAATTGCCTTCTATGAGGAGATAACTGGGTCTTTGGATGAGGGGAAAATAGTGGACGTGTTATTCCTTGACTTTAGTGAAGCTTTTGATACCGTCTCCCACAGTATTCTTGCCAGCAAGTTAAAGAAGTATGGGCTGGTTGATTGGACTATAAGATGGATAGAAAGCTGGCTAGTTCGTCGGGCTCAACAGGTAGTGATCAATGGCTCCATGTCTAGTTGGCAGCCAGTATCAAGCAAAGTGCCCCAAGGGTCGGTCCTGGGGCTGGTTTTGTTCAATATCTTCGTTACTGATCTGGAGGATGTCGTGGACTGCACCGTCAGCAAGTTTGCAGATGACACTAAACTGGGAGGAATGGTAAATATGCTGGAGGGTAGGGACAGGATATAGAGGGACCTAGACAAATTAGAGGATTGAGCCAAAAGAAATCTGATGAGGTTCAACAAGGACAAGTGCAGAGTCCTGCACTTAGGACAGAGGAATCCCATGCACTGCTACAGACTAGGGACCAAGTGGTTAGGCAGCAGTTCTGCAGAAAAGGACCTAGAGTTTACAGTGGACGAGAATCTGGATATGAGTCAACAGTGTGCCCTTGTTGCCAAGAAGGCTAACAGCATTTTGGGCTGTATAAGTAGAAGCATTGCCGGCAGATCGAGGGACATGATCTTTCCCCTCTATTCAACATTGGTGAGGCCTCATCTGGAATACTGTGTCCAGTTTTGGGCCCCACACTACAAGAAGGATGTGGAAAAATTGGAAAGAGTCCAGTGGATGGCAACAAAAATGATTAAGGGGCTGGAGCACACGACTTATGAGGAGAGGCTGAGGGAACTGGGATTGTTTAGTCTGCAGAAGAAAAGAATGAGAGGGTATTTGATAGCTGCTTTCAACTACCTGAAAGGGGGTTCCAAAAAGGATGGATCTAGACTGTTCTCAGTGGTAGCAGATGACAGAACAAGTAGTAATGGTCTCAATTTGCAGTGGGGAAGGTTTCGGTTGGATATTAGGGAAAACTTTTTCACTAGGAGGGCGGCAAAACACTGGAATGGGTTCTCTAGGGAGATGGTGGAATCTCCTTCCTTAGAGGTTTTTAAAGTCAGGCTTGAGAAAGCCCTGGCTGGGATGATTTAGTTGGGGATTGGTCCTGCTTTGAGCAGAGTGTTGGACTAGCTGACCTCTTAAGGTCCCTTCAAACCCTGATATTCTATGAGTCTATGATTTGTAGGTTTCTGATGCACTGTATGTCATAAGTACTGATCCAGTTAAGCTCTGCTGTATTTTTAAAGGAAGTGTGCTTTAGATTTTCGGGGTCCAGCCAGGACTAGAAGCACAAGTGATATTGCAAGAAAGTCTGTTTGCAGTGTGTTTCTAGCTCAGATGCACTCCTCCCTGATGTCAAGGGATCAGAAGAGAGCCTGTAGTAATTGCTGGAATTCCAGACCAGAAGTGGCAGGAGGATACATTCAGCTGCGACTTGGATGCTGCTTATCCAAGCAAAGCAAAACTGAGCACTGTGCTGCTTACCCATTACCACTCTTTTTGCCCTTCTCCTAGAACAGGGGTGGGCAAACTTTTTGGCCCGAGGGCCACATCTGAGAATAGAAATTGTGTGGCAGGCCATGAATGCTCACAAAATTGGGATTGGGGTATGTGGAGGGGAGGGCTCCAGCTGGGGGTGCAGGCTCTGGAGTGGGGCTGGAGATAAGGGGTTTGGGGTGCAGGAGGGTGCTCTGGGATGGGATCAAGGGGTTTGGAGGGTGGGAGAGGGATCAGGGCTGGGGCAGGGAATTGGGGCACAGGGAGAGGCACATGGGTGCAGGCTCCCAGTGGCGCTTTCCTCAAGCAACTCTGCTTACTGCCCCATCTGCAGGCACCACCCCTGCAGCTCCCATTGGCTGTGGTTCCCAGCCAATGGGAGCTGCAAGGGCAGTGCTTGGGGCCGTGGCAGCGTGCAGAGTGGAGCCCCCTGGCTGCCCCTACATGTAGGAGCCAGAGGGGGCCATGCTACTGCTTTTGGGAGCAGCATGGAGTTCCCCTGCTGCAGTGCTGGAGTAGAGCAAGCTCCAGACCCCACCCGCCAGTGAGAACTCGAGGGCTGGAATAAAACTACTGGTGGGCCAGATTCAGCCCCTGGGCCAAATTCAGCCCCTTGGCCAAATTCAGCCCATGGGCCATAGACTTCCCACCGCATCCTAGAACACTGAGGTCTCATATTGCCATTGCTTCCGTTGAGTAAGACCATAAAGAATTCTTGCTAGGGCCCATCATGGCAGATATCCACAACCTCATGAGGCACTTCCCTTCTTCCCCCATGGTGGAATGCACAGCCTCTGTCCTCAGCATTCCCAGTACCTGTCCACCCAGGGAGTGAGAGACCAGGACAATGAGTTAACCTTCGATTTCCTGCATAAGAATATGCATCACTACCAAGTGCCCAGCCACCACACAGGTTTGTAGACTCCCTGAGGCATGTGTAGTGGGAGGCTCCTCCTGACTGACAGATTGTCCTCAAGTATCAACAGTGCTTCCTACAGACAGAAGGAAATCCATTGTCCCTAGAGCCTTACTGATATTTCTTATATTTCCCTCTCCTCTCCAAATAGTCAGCACACTTTGTGCTGAGAGTGGGAGCCTACAAGGTGGAACCAAACAATTTAAAGATTAGACACTAAGTGCTGGAGTTGGCGTTCAGAAAGTGTTAGCATGTGTCTCTGGAGCTGGACTCTGGGTCAGTCCTGGGAATCAGGGATGCTTGACGGCAAGCCCCAGAGTGAGGCGGATAGACTTGCACGTGGCACAACAGAGCCAGTTAGCAGAGAAGAAAGAAAAAAATACCTGGGGAGTAAAAATAGGGGAGAAAACTTCAGAAACTGTTCAGTGGGGAGGGGAAAAATGTATGGAAGGAGTGGGGAGTTTTTTAAAAACTGATCGGGTCTTAAGGGAGTTCAGAAATATGCCACTGCAAATGGGAATCCAAGAGAAAAGGGAGAGAAAAGGGGTAAAGTTATGAGGGACCTTAGCAATGCAGTAGGAGGTGGGAAGATGGCAGCCAGTCACAAAGCAAATGCCATTCATTCAATTAATTGAACTGTGTCTCGGGCGCTCACGCCCACCTGACTCCCTAGGCCCGGGAGCTGAAGTTACCATCCACACTGTTATTTTTCATGTGCTAGCTCAAATCTGTCGCCCTGGGCTGGGAGGCTTGCTGCCAGGGGCAGTGTTGACCTGGCCGTTAATAGGGCTACACTCATTCACGCGAGTTGACAAAGCAGCCCAATGTTCAACAACATGAATTGCTTGAGTGTGTCTCATCTGCTAGATCGATCGATCTGAGCCGTAGCTCATTAAGGAAAGGGTTGTGGTCAGTCTCCTTCTGCACTCAGCGTGCCTCCGACATGTGGTATGGAGTCCCACTACGTCCAGAGGCAGTGAAGTAATGAATCACACTATCTAGGAACTGTGCGTATCTGTTCCCCTCCAGTGTACGGGTTGTCATAGCATCCTCTGTATCTTCTCTGTGCTCTCCAGCACCATCCAGTGGAGAGCCCCTCCAATCAGTTCTCTTCTGTCTAGCTACATATAGGGTTTGACATGTCCCAGGAGGCTGGGGGCAGTGCGGATTGCATGTCCTTGCACCAGCAAGGCTCCTTGTACCACAAACTGAGGGTGCTATCCTTTCTCCAGTGTTATGCCTGGGAAGGGCAGCGCCAGCTTCTGCTGGGAACTCAAGAGCAGCCCAGCTAGAGGAGCCTGGAACAGGGATATGTTGAATCAGGGCATGCTCAGCTGTTTTGGCCACTTTAAGCACAACACCCATTGTTCAGGCTGTAGTGGCTGTCTGCGTCCAAGCAGAGATGGTAGCTGTTTTCTGCCACAGCAGCCTCCCCCTCGCTAACACTCTGCTACCGGGGCCCTACATTGTGGCTTATGCTGGCAGAAGCTGGCATAAACCAGGGGTGAATGTAGCCCACTCTATATTAGAGCCCTGACAAGCTGGTCATCTCATGCTCATTACCAGGGCCACACATAAAGCAGGGCATTGAAGCGGGAAGTTGCAATATAGAGAAATGCTCTACATTGCTCCTGGCTGCAAATACCTTACAGTCTAATAAACAGCCCTATTAGCCAAACTGTGAATACACTTCGCCGCCATTTCCAAATGGCCCTAGCCCTCTGTTAAGTGCCCTCCATGGCTCTACAACTGCTAGAAGCTTGCATTCCCTCTAGGAAACTTACTCTGCTCTAGGCTTTACAGGTTTTCCCAGGGACCCCTCAATGTTCCATCCAACCTCCAGAGTCATGATGCACCCCTCCCCATTCCCATTCCTGCACTCCTGCTTCCTTTAACGCCACAGGAGCCATCGGGAGCTGTTCTATCCTACCTAAAATTAGGTAAGTTTTGCAGGATGGGAGCCTACATTAGGACACAAGGGACTGGTTCCTTCAGGATCCCAGAAGCATCACAAGCCTCACCATTTTTTGTTCCAAACATGGTGCAGCATGCAAGCACTCAGGTATGTGCGCACGCGCGCACACACACACGTGCCTTCCCCCGGGCAAAGTGCGAAGGCGTAATCCAGTCACATTACTTAATATGCTTCTGGAAGGAACCCCAACACCACAGCGCCACAGTATTGGGGACCAGACCCAGAAGAGAACAGAATCTGTAAAGGGTGAAGAGAGAGCGCCATATGGAGGTGAACAGAACAGCTGTGCGAACACTGAGCCAAAGGACACTGTGGCATTACCAGAGCTGAGCTGACCATATTTAAAGAGACAGGGGGTAGAAATACAGATCTCTTGTGTCACTTTATACAGCTTTGTGACAAACATACTGTGAAAAGGCAGCTCATTTATAGTGAAAGCACTACTTGTCATTCGTTCTGCATCCTTCGGGTTTCTGATTTCCATGTGCTGTAGAAAAACGTGGTGGCATTATTCGTTCCATACTGAATCTCTGGAGTCTAGGGATCTTTTAATTAGCAGGAAGGCTCAGTTAATTAATAATGGACATTTCCCTCTGGTTACCCCAGCATTTTTATATTTCTAGTCTGAATCCTTTCTGATTGCTTAGGGCATGAACCAGGTACTGCCACCCCGTCTATCCTCAGCCACTCTAGGCATGTCCTCTACGTTGTTAAGCCCTTTTGTGTGTTCTGCCTGCTGCCCAAGGGCACACGCACACCTACCATGGCAGGTGCTTTTGCTTCATTCTTAACATACGTCACAGATATTTCCATTTTCTTTTCTGGATCATTTTGGATTGTTGAATTCTTATTGATCTCAGGATTTGTTATAATCCATTCCATCTAATACTGAGAAGTTTTCTAAGGCATTTGCTTTCAAATGCATGATTTCCAGCTTTCCCATCCCTATGTTAAGGTAGAAATAACATGTGAGCCAAAGATTCATAGTTTAGTGTTTGAGTTGTACATTTTTGATGACTGATTTTATTCTGGAATAATTATTCCAAAATAAAAAAAATCACTGATATTCCAGAATAGAATGTTCCCATGAGGAACTAGAGTAGCTATTCAATATCTCGTGTAGAAAAAGCTTTAGCATTTGGGACCAGGCCTTAGCAGGTGAAAGACTAGTGAACTAACTCACTCCAATACTCAGTCCCCAACGCAAAACTTCTTAACGAGCCATGAACTCGAGACAGGATTTTGGTATTAGGTTTCACTAAAAATACATATTTGAGTTGGGGGGGTGGGTAATACACGCACAGAACTTCAATTGAAAGGGCAGAGGAAATGCTGAGCTGCTCCAGCTAGAGAGAAAGGTCTATAATTAATGTAGTAGGAAAATTACACGTTTATCTAGCCCCCAAAACACAATAGCAGACATCCATTTCCTGCAGCGCCGTGGAGGCTTGCCAGCCAGCAAATAAATCACTAAGCCACAAAGCCAACAAGGAGGAAAGGAGAGGGGAATTATCACAGAGGATGCAGCAGCCTTTTGTACAAGGAAAATAATCAGTGTTTCCACCAGACATCTATTGTTTATCAATAATAGTCTCTAGTGCTCCAGTGACTTGAATAGCAACATGGATTTAGGACTGATTGATGTCAGACTCCTAGGCTCATACAAGATCGAAACTCTCAACAAAACAGTAACCCAGCAGCCATGCTGACCTGCCCCAAAGTCATTCAACTGCCTTGGAAAAAACAGCACGAACCTGCTAATAGACAGGGTTTGCCGGTCACTTGGCATAAAAAGTACTGTGATAGCAATACGGTTATTTGCTTAGCTCAGGGAGGGGGCTGTTCCAGTGTAGTAACAATGGTTTGGCAGGGCCGCTGGCAGGATTGCATCTTAAAGTGAGAGACTGTTTTCATTCATTTATTTTAAATATTGAAATTTTAGTAAGGGACTAAAGTCTTTCTCTTCCCCTGCCCTGGCCCCTGATGCCATATTAGATTGCAGGGGTTTCACGAGATAGGGGGCTGAGCCAAACTCTATTCAGTTTACGACAGTCTTTCCACTAACTTTGACTCAAGCCCAGGGTGCATTTATTACTTCCTCTGAAGCATATGGCCTTAGTCTTTATTGGAGATAGGAGGCTGGATTAGAAGGACAATTGGTCTGCTCCGCTCTGACAGTTCCTGTCTTTCTCTCAGCTTAAGGCTGTGTTAAATGAAGTGTAGGAGTGCCCCCTAGTTTCCAGAATGGGTTTTGGCTACAGCAGCTCTGGCTAGTGAGCGAACATTCCTAAGTGGGTTAGACCCCCCACCCCACCTCTCCATGCTCTGTTTTTGAAGAACTGGATAGGAGTTGCTCATGAGCCTGGGTTCTGTAGTGCCATCACAAGTTCGACATGGTTATCTCTGGGTATCCCACTTCAGGAGGATCCCTCTGAAAGGTTCTAGCATTTGTAGTTTGTTCTTGAGATGCTAGATGGTGGCACTTCTGCTGTTCAGTCACCTAGAGTCTTTACAAAGGGCAATGGTCAAGCCACTAGCTTAAAGTTAACTCTTGAGGAAAAATGATAGAAGCCTCTGATCTTTCAGAGCCTCTTGCCACTTTGGACTCACTGCAAACAACTTCACCTGGCTGATCTCCACACTTGCAAAGGGAGTGCATTCTGATACCTGCTTATGGACCTCAGAATGCACTTTTTGTGAGATTCCCATGTTAACGCGCCTTCTTGGTGCTTGGCTGGACAGTCAGATGCACTTTTATACAGCCCTTGAGAATTCCAGGAGAGAGCAGTGTTGTGGATGCTATTATGAAAGTTTAGGTCAATGACTGTTGGGTGAAACACTAACTCCTACCCCACAATTCATTTGGGCAGGTCTCCCATGTTTCACTTCAGCCTACAAGAGGCATAAGCTCCCCCATTCCCAGATGTCAGATTCAGACATTAATATGTCTCACCATTTGAAACAGAGGAAGTTACCACTGTGGCACTTCCCTCCACCCCAGCACCTTTTCCAGGTGATCACAATCAGGACCAACAGCCATAGCGCAGGACTGCAGGTGTGAAGTCTCTTCTATAGCCCGGGCTACCAGTACTGCTTACTAAGCTGGAACCTGGAGCCTTCAAACTCACTAGCTTGCTTCTTCCATTCTTTGTGTTCCAAGGAGTGAGCTCAGTTGTACTGATGAACTAGTTAGTATTTAGACATATCAGCAGATCAAGAAATATTTTCAAACTCCCACCAAAGGTACCTAAGCTTTTCCTTCTTCCCTTGGACAGCTGAAAAAAAGAACATGTCAGCGGAAAGGATAATTCTCTCTTTGATGATTGGCTGCCATGCACGTATGTGGCCACCAACAGCTGCCTACTCCTCAGTGATTTGTAAAGCACAGTTCTTTGATGTTTTGAATAGCATATATCATTTTGACATTGCTTGGACTGAATAATTACATGCAAACCCCTCTTTTAATGCAGCATTAAGGCCGAGAATTTAGAAACATACAATAAAGACAGACACAAAGCTTCAGTTTCCCACAGCAACTTGAGTGCTGTCTATTTGTATGGCACATGTTGGGGAGACTGTAGCCGCTTGGCTTTTCTGGTGCACCTGTACAGCACCTGGCACAAAGGGAGCTGGATCCTGATTGGGTCTGCTCTAGCATACACATCATGTGAGTTATCATGGCTTTAAAACAAGCTCTGTGTCGTGCATTTGCCTTACAAGTTAGCTCGCTGACTCCAGAGCTCAGTAAGACTGGCTCACCTTAAACGGCACACAGGAAGTGACAGCAAGCAGTGAGCTCAGGGTAAATTGAACTGGGACTGAGGAGCTGTCTGTAACCCCCTGTGTTTCGGAAGTTGCTGCCTAAGCGTGGCTTCTTTTGACACCCTGCCTTGCCAGAGCTCACATAAACTGTCCTGAACTACTGATCTTGTAGGAATTCCCAGTAACCCACAGCCACTCAGGGGTAGCCCTCTCTCCACAGCTACTGGTGGCTGGGACACATGTAGAAACTGATGAGCCTGCTCAGCCTTGGTCACCAGACCTGGGTCTTCTTTCTCAGGCAGCAAAGCCCATGCATGTAGACACAGGTCCAAGGTTCAATCACTGGGCCCCTGTGTTACATATACGTCTCCTATGGGCTCTGAAGCAGGAAAGGTTTTGAAAACTGGGCCAGTGGGAGGGATCTGATGCTACTGGTGTTTCCAGAAGCTGGTTAACAATTCAGACAGCTCCCCACTTCCAAATGAGCATGGGACTGAAGTGAAAAGAGACTATATTCTGCAGCAAGGATTGGTTCCAGCAAAGTGGGACAGTGTCAAGGATTGTGCAAACCAAGCCTGCGAGAAGCCCAGTAGTTCCAGAGCCTGCCTTTGCAGAGCTGATGCAGCCTGCAAGCAAAGAATGAGAGTGCTATGGGAAAGCTGGGCTGCTGTGGTTTACAGCCTCATGTAAAGAGCTGCATGGAGGATGCCATTTGCCATGCACAAACCCAGGAAAGATGCTCCATGGTCTTGAGCACTGCCTATCAGAACCATATTGATTAACTATTTACAGACAGAGAGTGCGTTCCTGTAACTGCAGGCATGTTTTGGCCATGGTCCATGACATTCCTCTTGGGAATAACAGACGTGGCAGCAGGGGTCCCTTCTCATCCTGAGAGAGGAAGGGGTAGCAGTAGGACTTATCTCTGACAGTGAGATAACATCCCATTCAAACACATGGGTTAGTCCATACTTTTGAGAGCTATTGTTTCAGGCTCTCTGCAGACTCAGGCAGACATCACTGCAAGTTAAGGATTCAAGCTTTCCTTCACAACCATGAGACAGAGGATTTTATTTTTAGCTGAAAGCTTAGATTCTGCTGTCATCACACGAGTCCAGGAGCTGGGGCACCAGGCACAGGCCTAGAGTGTTTATGCCATAATCTGGCTTTGCAGCTACATTGGGTCTCATTTCTCTGCTTGCGGAAGGAGCTGGTAAACCAAGTGAAGCAGCATGATCCAGGCTGCAGAAATGCCTAGGGTAGGAGATGATACTGGTTGGGCTGAAAGACAACCTCATAGCTAATTCCAGTGTCACCCTCCTGTATCAATATCTGCTGCAATTCTGCTTCCACCCCTTGGACTCCATGGTAACTCTCAGTAAAAGCCACTAAAGAGCTCCTCCTGTCCAAGTCCCAGTGCCTCCTCCCCCTCCTTGGACTGTCTGCTGCCCTTGACACAGCTGATCACTTCCTCTTCTTTGGATTTATTCCTTCCCTAGCCTTTCATGGCTCTCGCCTAGAGTGATTGTCATCCTGCGTCTCCTTCACACTTAGCAGCATCTCATTCTCCCCTTTTCTACTGTTCCTCAAGGCCCTACTTTCGCCCCCTTTCCCCCTCTATCTGCACCCTAACCTGCGTGAGAATACAAGGATCAAATAATCCCAGATGAATTTGAAATAATTGAGCTTATTAGTGTCCATGTAAAGCCTCTTCACTTCAAAAAGATTTTTTAAAACAGAGCCAGTGGGTCTCACTAGTCAGTAGGTACATGGTAAACTCAGGTCAGGCTCATTAAGAGGCTGTGCCACTGCATATTGAAATGACACATTAAAGGACAGAATTGTAATGAGCTAAAACTCCAGTGAGGCAGAACAAAAATGTTTGCAGAAGATAACTTGATCCTAGACAAGGGAGTAAAAATAGCACAGATCCATGTGACTTCTAGGGAAGAAAATGAATTAAAATACTACTCAGGAGATGGCTGGATAAGGTGGTAGCAAACACAAAGTGACTAAAGAGAATGATCATCATCAAGCCCAATCCCAAAGGGATGTAGCCTTTTTGCAGATCAAGTGCCATTGGAATGGGGCTTTCTTGCAGTTTCACTGATCATTTTCACCCCTATGGCAGAGAGAATGAAATCAGGTTGTTCTACACAACAGAAGGTGGAACTAGGACCTCAGAAACAGATGACTAAGCAGTAAGTGGGAAAATCTTACAGCAAATCTTGGCAGAAGCCTGTCTCTCCTTCCCTCTCCACCCCCCCCACCCCCCCCGAAAAAGATGTCTGGTGCAATAAATAGCAGAGACAGCAAACAGCGTGCTGAAGTGTTCTGGGCATCAGTGTAGACCATAAGAATGAAGACAGATGGAGGAACACTCATCACAATGTCAATAGAGAAGCAAACATGCCCAGGAAACTCCAAACCCATACTGGAGCAGAGGTCAGTAGCATGCTACTTTCAGCATATGGCCAGCACTTGATCCAAAGAGCTATCAACATTAAAGGCAAACTGTCAGGAAGATGCAGTGACACTGGCACACTGGGAAACCAGCCGAGTTTGATTTTTTAATGGTTTCCCTTGTGTGCAGCAGGCCTTCCAGCAAAGCTTGTCCCGAGAGTGCAAACCACCTGATGACTCCAGCTGGTAAAAATTATGCCATTAGAATCAGCAAATTCAGACGTCACAAAAGTGACAATTAAGAGGACCTTCCTGCTCATATTCAGAAGGGTTGGGCACATGCCAAAATATTGTAAAACACAGCTAAGGCTGGAGTGATTAGTGAGCCAGCAGCCCAGCAGTTGGAGGGAAACCGAGCACATTGAAACCTATTGAGTGATTCGAAGCAGAGAAGAGATGGGCCAATTCTGTGGGTCCCTCATGCAGTTCTGATTGCTTTGTGTAACGGAAACAATGAAATCTGGAGAAGCATTTTAAAGACAGTGGATGCAGACCTGCGGTGTGTCTATTGGCCATCATGTCCAGCTTCTGCTCAGCTCTCCTGTGTATTGGACCTTTATTGCAGGCATGGATCTGAGGAATCAGAACAGATCAGGGGAGCATGCTGGTCCATGCACTGCAGATCAGAGCAACCACAGGCAGTTTTTCAGCACTCCCGCTTCACAAAGTGGCTACAGGCTAATAAGGCTAGGTGGAAACAAGCAGTAAATATATAACATTTGAGACTCAATTCAGCCAGTGTGAGCTGACTCACATGGCAAGTCCCTTAGCACATTTACGGTGGACATTTGTTTCTGTGCAGAGGGCTCGAGCAGATTGGAAGCCCTCACTGAAGATACTCTAGCATGTAGCAGTGCAAAAGAACAGCCTGACAGGAATCTAATATTGCTGCAGAAGTGTTGGCCAGGGAATATAAAGCTTAACTAGAAGACACTGGAAACTGGTTATAAAGTGAAGTAGCTGTTTCAAACCTATCCTGTGGGAAGGATACCTCAAGCCTGATCCAGTCAACACAGAAGCATTAAAAAGATAATGGGCAGCTCTACTGCCAACCTTATTTGGAAGATTTCTCAGAGTCAGGGTGGAATTTTTGATCAAACTGAGAAAGAGGGGCCTATGCTAGCACATGAGGAAGACGCATATTAAAGTCCCTGCTCTGGAGCAGGCAGGATTTTCTGGAGTGGGTTGCATGTGTCTGGAAGGTTTTGGGTGCAAAAAATATCTAAATATTTCTGGGACCAGCCCAAACTCTGGAGGAGCATAACTAGCTCATAGCCTCCCTCTCCTGGGCTATGCAGCATGAGATGTAGTACGTAACCCTGAGTTCAGAACAGTTCAGAACAGTGCTTAGTGGCAATTCTGAACCTTGTGGTGAGTTGGTCTCTTAAGTTCAAATCTCATTAGCTTTCAAAGGAGCACAAATACAAGCTATGGACGAAGGAAGGGCAAAGACCCCTTTGTTTAAATGTACATTGACATATACAGCTCAAGCAATTTCACTGTATTTCATACCCTAATTTTAGTTTGGAAATACAGATTTTTCTCCATTTTGATCCAGAATGTCATCAGAGGTTTGTGTATTCATGAATATTTCTAATTCATTTTCTCCTCCTTCCCTCCAAGTACAAGTCCTTTCTATTGTGAATATCAGGAGAAGATCACTTGATATGTGTCAAATACCGGGAAGAATCTTTGTAGTGCTGCAGAATCTCTTTAGAGCACCTGTGATTTGAAATATCTCTACGTTTGGGGAGAGGGCAGTTCGTATTTTTTTATTTATTCTGAAATATTAAAGCTAGGCTGTATTAATATTGGCTGACATTTTTTCTTACCTACTAGAATTTGTTTCCCTACAGTGAATGTGTAAACACCCAAATTCTGCCTAAGACTACTCTGATTGGCTCTGTATAGCCAAGACCAGTCAGTTCATATAGTCCCATGTATTATAACAAGTGTATTTTATGCAGCAAAAACATGAGACCAGACTGAAGATGGGCACAGTAGAGCTTCAGGGTGGGCAGGGAGCTGGCTATCACTGGTTGTCCAAGCTCAAATCACTGCGCAGGTTGGAGCAACCTGAGGATTGCTCTACCTTTAGCCAGATGGTTATAGTCCCCAAGGGACCATGCAACTCAGCTGGAAATGGCCAGAGTGCAACTCAAATGTGAAGTTGTGGAACTATTAACTAAGGTTTGTAACCTGTCCTTTAAATTGGCTTCTGTACCCAATGACTGGAAGTTAACTAATGTAACATCAATGTTTAAAAAGGGCTCTAGAGATGATCCCGGCAATTACAGCCTCGTAAGTCTAACGTTGGTACCGGTCAAATTAGTCGAAACAATAGTTAAGAATAAAATTGTCAGACGCATAGAAAAACATAAACTGTTGAGCAATAGTCAACATGGTTTCTGTAAACGGAAATTGTGTCTTACTAATTTATTAGAGTTTTTTGAAGGAGTCAACAAACAGGCGGACAAGAGGGACTTAGACATAGTGTACTTAGATTTCCAGAAAGCCTTTGACGAGGTCCCTCACCAAAGGCTCTTACGTAAATTAAGCTGTCATGGGATAAAAGGGAAGGTCCTTACTAGACTGAGAACTGGTTAAAAGACAGGGAACAAAGGGTAGGATTAATGGTAAATATTCAGAATGGAGAGGGGTAACTAGTGGTGTTCCCCAAGGGTCAGTCCTAGGACAAATCCTATTCAACTTATTCATAAATGATCTGGAGAAAGGTGTAAACAGTGAGGTGGCAAAGTTTACAGATGATACTAAACTGCTCAAGATAGTTAAGACCAAACAGATTGTGAAGAACTTCAAAAAGATCTCCACAAACCAAGTGATTGGGCAACAAAATGGCTAATGAAATTTAATGTGGATAAATGTAAGTAATGCACACTGGAAAAAATAACCCAACTATACATACAATGTGATGGGGGCTAATTTAGCTACAACGAGTCAGGAAAAGATCTTGGAGTTCCGTGGATAGTTCTCTGAAGATGTCCACACCAGTGTGCAGGGCGGTCAAAAAAGCCAAACAGGATGTTAGGAATCATTAAAAAGGGGATAGAGAATAAGACTGAGAATATATTATTGCCCTGTATAATCCATGTATGTCCACATCTCGAATACTGTGTACAGATGTGGTCTCCTCACCTAAAAAAAGATATACTGGCACTAGAAAAGGTTCAGAAAGGGGCATCTAAAATGATTAGGGTTTGGAGAGGGTCCCATATGAGGAAAGATTAAAGAGGCTAGGACTCTTCAGCTTGGAAAAGAGGAGAATAAGGGGGATATGATAAAGTGTATAACATCATGAGTGATGTTGAGAAGTGGATAAGGAAAAGTTATTTTCTTATTCTCATAATACAGAACTAGGGGTACACAAATGAAATTAATAGGCAGCAGGTTTAAAACAAATAAAAGGAAGTTCTTTTTCATGCAGCACACAGTCAATTTGTGGAACTCCTTACCTGAGAGTTGTGAAGGCTGAGACTATAACATTGTTAAAAGAGAACTGGATAAATGCATGGTGTTAAGTCATAAGTGGCTATTAGCCAGGCTGGGTAAGGAATGGTGTCCCTAGCCTCTGTTTGTCAGAGGATGGAGACGGATGGCAGGAGAGAGATCATTTGATCATTGCCTGTTAGGTTCACTCCCTCTGGGGCACCTGGCATTGGCCATTGTCGGTAGACAGGATACTGGGCTAGACGGACCTTTGGTCTGACTCGGTATGGCTGTTCTCATGTTCTTATGTAACTCATTCTTTTTGCTCCAGCCCTCTTTCTTCCATTCCACATGTCTCCTGTACCAGGGCTGCGAGGAAGTAGGGGGATTCACCCTAACCTGGGGAATGTCCAGCAAGGGATGCCCGTGATTTCTGCTCCCTTTACATTGCCTGAGCAGCACACAGGAGTGGAATGGAGCAGAGAACCTTGCCCATGGTCTTTTCTCTTAAAGTATTCTAGGATGGCTTCCTTGGTTTTCATTTGAAACAGCTTGCTGATGGGTCTGCATAGTACTGACGGATCATGTGGTGCTGGATCTCATCCTTGTTTCCAGCAGCTACGTCACATTAGGAGAAGCTCAAATGCATTATACGCTTCCCTAATTCTGTCTTTGTGTTATTGGCTACCAGAGGGATGTTGTGCAGTTGTGGTGGGGAGGGGACGGCCTGCCATTCCCAGTTGTGCAGACAAGGTATCCATGAGATGTGTCTACTAATGTGTGGGGCTTAGTCTAAGATAGTGCAGGTTCCTCTGATATAGCACATCCTGGGCCCAATGGCAAAGCTAACTAACTGTTGCAACGTGAAGTATTTTTTCCTACTGTAGAGTGTTCAATGGGAAAAGATCTAACTTCCCAATTAAGCCATTTCTTAAGGTCAAATTTCTGTTGAAATTAATTTCTACCTTGCATAATCCAACAGGTTACTGGCCTTTAAGAGCCAGGAGTGAAACAGCCATTTTCCCGCAAACTGATGTGCCCTTGAGTTTAAAAAGAACAGTGGTTAAACCTCCCTTATTAAAGATAATAGTCAGCTAGTGCTGTTTTCCTTTGCTCGCCTGGTTTATCCGCTTGGGGATCAGATCCCTGCCTGAAAGAGCGCAAGGCTACTATTAGCCTTTAATTGATACATTAAAAAATAGTTATGGAGAGTGACTACTGTGCATGCGTAGGAGGGACTTTATCAACTTAAATAACTCTCTGGTACCTTGTCAGTTTTTTTAGAAATATGCAAAAAGCAAGGTCAGTCAACGAAAAGAGTACATGTCAGCCAAAAACTCAGGTTTGGAACATTACAAATGGTTTAGCAAAAGCCCTGGGGGGAGGAAATCAAACCAAACTATTTTTCTTTGTATTTAACTGTGTAACTTCCCCTTTGATTTAAAGAGTTTTGTCTTTTTTTTTTTAAACTGCAGTACAGCCGGATGCCATTTAAAATAGCAGCATTAAACACTTAACGATAGGGTTTGTAATTGAAACATCAACGGATCACAAAATGAAGCAAAAAGCACTGGCTGCTGCTGCTGTCAAAGTGATGGGGGCATTGTTTTCGAGGCTGCTGGATGTGGGGTGGATACTCTGAAAGGCATCGGTGTTCACTGAGGACAGGGTGTGGTTTCTGTGTAGACATGGCCTCGTCCTACTCAAGCGGCTCCCTTTGCCTAGAAAGAGTCAGATCTGCTTTCCCTCCCCCAGAACACCATCCTTGCCATCCTGGATATCACCTCTCTCTACACCAACATCTCCACCCTGGTGGCATTGCTGCCTGCCTCAAACTGTATAGGAAAATGTACACTGCTTGGAAATCCACCCCAGGTACATCAGCAAGCTCATCCACTTCATCCTTACCCCAGTGGTGGATTAGCTACTGGGCGGATGGGGCCCAAACCCAGGGGTCCTGGCCAAGTCCCAAGAAAAAATCCCCCCCAACAGCCCCTGACCCTGTCCATGCAAAAGCCACATGACAGGGAAGCTCCCACCCCCACTGGCCCATAACTCCATCCCCGGCAGCAGCTGTGGGACAGGGGAAGCCTTCCCCCCCACAGCGACCCCTAAGCTTGTCCCCAGCAGAAGGCCCCTGGTGGGAGAAGCCGAAGTACCCTCAACCCATACCTGGCAGAAGCTGCAGGGCAGCAGGGGAAGCCCCTGTGCCCGACCCCGCTCTCCAGCAGAAGCGGTGGGCAGGAGAAGCCCCAGTGCCCTGACCCTGGTCCCCCGTAGAAGTGCAAGGGGTGGTGGGGGAAGCCCCAGCACCTGGACCCCACTGCAGCCCTGGGATTGAGGAGTTCTTGCTCCCCACTGTGCCCCAGGGCTGTGGCACGGGGACAGAGCTTCTTCAGTCTGGGGGCTACAGTGGGCAAGGGGCAGAAAGAAGCAAAAGGGCAATGGGGCAGCAGAATGGGGGGGACAACCCCCAGAAACGGGTGGGGCTGTGGGTGGGGCTGCAGGCAAAAGGAGTGGAATGAAGGTGTGGCCCCCACTTCCTCTGACCCAGGGCCCCAGGAAACCTTAATTTGCCTCTGCTTCACCCACTATAACCTTTATATTTAACAAACACTTTTGTACAAATACTCCGAACCGCCGTGACTACTAGGATGTCTCCCACAGCAGCAGCAACTTCCTAGACACCACAATCAACTTCATCAGTAGAATCCTACAGATGGCTATAGACCAGAAATCCACGAGTCACCACATTTACCTCCACAGATCCAGCAACCATTCCAAACACACCAAGAAATCTGTCACTCAGATACCACAGAAAATTTTCTGAGGAAAAAGTCCAGAATACACAGACTCAGAATATTAGGCCAGTAGAGAGACCATCGTGAGCATCTAAGTCTGACCTCCTCACATTCCAGGCCACAGAACCTCACCCACCCGCTCCTGTAACAGACCCTTAACCTCTGGCTGAGTTACTAACTGGTTTAGAGACTAGGTTAAAGAGAATCCACAACTTACTCTAGTTCTAAACCCTGCCCAATGCTGCAGAGGAAGGCAAAAAACCCAATGGTCTCTGCCAATTTGACCTGGGGGAAAATTCCTTCCTGAACCCAAATATTGCGATCAGTTAGACCCTGAGCATGTGAGCAAGACCCACCAGCCAGACACTTCGGGAAGAATTCTCTGCAGTAAGCCAGAGCCCTTCCATTTGTGTCCCATCTCCAGCCATAAACTTATCAAGCTCAGTTTTGGAACCAGTTAGGTTTTTTGCCCCCACTGCTCTCCTTGGAAGGCTGTCCCAGAACTTCACTCCTCTGATGGTTCAAAACCTTCATCTAAGTTCATGCCTAAACTTGCTGATGGCTAGTTTATATCCAGTGTAACCCTTCTGCCCCTCTGAGTTGGCAGCAACAAGGGCCGGGTTCAGTATCCAGGGGTTCCGTTTCAATAACACAAGGCATAACTGGCTCGAGCCCCCACCCAGTGACCTTGGAACCTAATACCATACCTCTGGGGGCCGCCCTTTTCCACTTTAGGGAGGCAAAAATACTTCCCCTCTCGCAAGCACGGAGTCTGCAGTGTAGCGAAATCTTTTAATAAAGGAAGGATCAAGGCGGCATTCCCATTGGAGAAACACCACAACAGAGTTTATAACACAAACTCATAACCACACCCCCAAGTACATTTGGCAATGTCCTTTCCCCTTAGGGTCTTAAGTCCAATCACTCCAAATCCAACAACCCAAAAGTCTCTGGTCAATGCCACCCAGATTCAAGAGTCTATTTGTAGAGGTCCCCCCCCAGCCTGGGTGAAAGGGCACCTTACGTGGTCCAGGGCCAACTGCCCTGCCTCTCCGTGGTTCTGCTTCCGCCTTCTCCACGAACTGCTCCGCCTTACCAGGCTGCTCCACTCTGCTCCTCCGCCGTCCTCACAAACTGCTCCGCTCCACCAGCTGCCTCGTGAGCTGCTCCAGTTGTCCTGCAAACTGCTCGGCTCCGCTCGCTCTGTGGGCTGCTCACACGCCCACAGCTACTCCGCTCTGAAGCCGCTCCATCCACCAGCTGTCCTGTGGTCCGTCCAGCCATCCCCATAAACTGCTCCACTCCGCCAGCTGCTCTGTTCTGCAGTATAGCTTCAGGCTCCCCACTGGTTAGCACAGTACTCAGTGCTCCCAGCTCAGTAATTTCAGCTCTTTTGTGATTTCAGCTCTTAGTGATTCAGCACATAGTAGGGGGAGCCCACTGGTAGTGGCACCATTAGCCCAAAGTGAGTTCAGCTCAGAAACCTTATCTAGAGTCTTAAGGGAATAAAAAAATCAACTCTGACATTCCACAGTGGAGAGGAGGGGTGCAACTGGTGCTTCTAGCTCCACAAGGAGCCTGCACCACCAGCACAATACCGTGTCCCAACCTCTCTCTTTACGGCGTTTTGGAACCCATGTCCTTGTCTAGCAAGTACCACCCAATTGAGGTTGAGTCATTCTGTCACAAAGCAGTCCCACAGCTCGGCAGTCTGGGTGGGCAGGCGTGCCTATGCAAATATTTGAGATTTCGCATTCCAGACATTCTTTCCACACTTCCCATAATTCACCACCAGATGTCAGGGTACAGCTCATCCTGACTCGGCTTACACCAGTTCTTGTGTCAACATTGGCCCTTAAGTTAATAACTCCTCTCCCTTCCTGGTATTTATCCTCTGGTGTATTTATAGAGAGCAAATCACATCTCCCCTCAGCTGTTGGTTAGGCGTAATCAAGCTGAGTCAGGTTTTTCATTCCTCTGATCATCCTAGTAGCCCTTCTCTGAACCTGTTCCAGTTTGAATTCATCCTTCTTAAACACAGGAGACCAGAACTGCACACAATATTCCAGATGAGATCTCACCAGTGCCTTGTATAACAGCAAAAACACTTCCTTATCTCTACTGGAAGTACCTCCCCTAATGCATCCTAGGATCGCATTAGCCTTTTTCACAGCTGCATCACATTGGCAGGTCATAGCCAATATACTCAGGTCTTTCTCCTCCTCTGTTGCGTCACACTGATATGTCCCCAACTTATAGGAAAACTTCTTGTTAGTCCCTAGAGTACATGACCTTACACTTCGCATTATTATATTTCATCCCATTTCTATTACTCCAGTTTTCAAGGTCCTCCGGACATTCTTATGCGACATTTTGATCCTCCTCTGTATTGGGAATACCTCCCAACTTTGTGTTATCTGCAAATTTTATTAGCACATTCCCACTTTTTGTGCCAAGGTCATGAATAAACATGTTAAATAAGATCAGTCCCAAGACCGATCTCTGAGGAACTCCATTAGTAACCTCCCTCCAGCCTGACAGGTCACCTTTCAGGATGAGCCATTGTAGCCTGCTCTTTAACCAGTTCCTTATCCACTTTTCTATTCTTGTATTAATCCCCATCTTCTCTAATTTAACTAATAATTTCCCATGTGGAACTATATCAAATGCCTTACTGAAATCCAGATAGATTAGATCTACTGGATTTCAGTGGTCTTAAAAAAAATCAGTTATCATCTCAAAGAAAGAGATCAGGTAGATCTGACATGATCTACTTTTGTAAAACCATATTGTATTTTATCACAGTTTTACCTCTGCGCCCTTAACTACTTTCTTTTTCAAAATTTGTTCCAGGATCTTGCGTACAACTGAGATCAAACTAACAGGCCTGTAGTTTCCTGGATCACTTCCCCTCCCACTCCCTCCTTAAAAATAGGTACTATATTAGCAATTCTCCAGTCACAGGTTATGATCCCTGAGTTTACGGATTCATTAAAAATCCTTGCTATTGGGCTTGCAGTTTCATGTGCCAGTTCCTTTAATATTCTTGGATGGAGATTATCCAGGCGTCCCGATTTGGTCCCATTAAGCTGTCTGAGTTTGACTTCCACCTCAGATGTGGTAATTTCATCTTCCACATCTCATTTCCATTAGCCACCCTGCCACTGCCCCCAAGGACTTCATTAACCTTATTAAAAACTGAGGCAAAGTGTTCATTTAGGTGTTAGCCCATACCTAGATTATCTTTAGTCACACTCCATCCTCAGTGTTTAGCAGTCCCACTTCTTCCATCCTTGCTTTCTTTTTATTCAGATGGCTATAGAACCTTTTATTATGGGCTTTAATTGCCATTGCAAGGTCCAACTGCGCTTGGTTTTGGTAGGTCTTACTTTTCTCCCTACACTTTTTGACCTGCAAAAGGTAGCTTTCCTTGCTGATCCTTCCCATCTCCCATTCCTTTTTCTGCTTTCTCTCAATACCCTGTCTGAGATGCTTGCTCATCCAGTTTGGTCTGCAACCCTTCCCTACAATTTTTTTCCCCTTGGTTGGGATCCAAGCTTCAGAGAGCTTCTGCAGCTTCGACTTACATAATTCTATGGCTCTGCCACAGTCAGATCCTTGAGTTCTTCTGTCCAGTTCACTTTGCTAACTAACTCCCTTAACTTTTTAAGTTTGCCCTTTTGAAATCAAGGACCCTCGTTGCAGACCTATCTTGTTTCTCCTTCCATTTAAATTGAATTAGCTCATGATCACTTGAACCAAGGTTTCCTCTGCACTAAGTTCTTCTATGAGGTCCTTGCTACTTTCCTTACCAATACTAAAGCTAAAATGGCATCCCCTCGTGTTGGTTTGGTGACTATTTGGTGAAGAAATCTGTCAGCTATCACATCCAGGCATATCTGGGCCCTACCACTATTAGTAGCACTTGTCCTCCGTATCTGAGAAATTAAAGTCTCCCAAAATTACACAATTCCCAGTAATATTATTTAATTAAAAAGGTCTCTATCCATATCCAGACTGGATCCTGGGTGTCTGTAGCATACCAAGGACTATCCCAATCATGGCTCTGATAGCTTTCTTCTCCAAAGTGATATTGAACCAAACAGATTCTGTTTTATCCATTCCATCACTTCTAATTTCTTGATAGTCAACCTCATCATTCATATACAATCCTATTCCACCACCTTTACCTTCATTTCTGTCTTTCATGACCCACACATACCCTTCAGTACTTGTATGCCAGTCACAACTACTTATTCCACTATGGTTCTGTTATCTTTATAATATCTGTTTTCATTTCCTGCACCAGTAATTCTAATTCCTTTGTTGTGTTATGAAGGCTCCTTATGTTGGTGTGCAGATATATAAGTTACTTCTGCTTGACTTCACTCAGATTTCTCACCCAATTAACTAGAGTCATTTTACTGCCAGTATCACCCACTGGACTGTTGCTGTCATTGGCACTATTCTCCTACCTTCGGTTATTCCTTTCTCTGTTGTTGTATTCTCTCACTCTATTTTTCTTCTGATCAATATTAGAATCAGGTATAGAGATTACATGCGCATCTCCCAACCATCTCCCCTGAGTCCCTAATTTAAAGGTATTTTAATCCGTTGTGCCCACTTCCATCCCACAAGTCTATTTCTCTCCCTACTGAGATGGAGTCCATCTCATGAGTACAATCATCTGTCCATGAATGCTTTCCAGTGGCTGACCATTGCAAAGCCTTCTTTAGACCACCATTGTCTGAGCCATATGTTGAGCATCATAATCCTGTCTTGCCTTAGCTTTCCTTCTGTAGGGACAGGTAGCATCCCACCAAAGATTACCTGAACCTCAATTTCTTTAACTGTCTTCCGCAGCCTGGCAGTCTCCATTTATGCCTTCCAGAAAGAATCTAGCAGTATCATTAGATACATGTCTAAATACATTAAAAATCACCTTCACCAAGCAAGGACACTTCAGAGAAATAGATCACATCATGGAATGGGGCACCCAAATACCTCAGGAGAACCTGCTTCAATACAGATAAAACCTTGCTGGCCACACATCCTAATTTGTCACCTACTACCTCACACTATAAAGAATATGGGGTATCAGACAATGGCAACCCATACTGGATAGGGACCACAGCATGAAAAATCTTTCCTATCCCCTTCCCGTTCTGGCTTCACAGCAACTCAAAGCAGCACCAGACACAAAACCTACTGACAGATCTTCACCTCTTCAATTCTTCAATGATCAATACTGCCCCTCCAACACACCTTTCAAGATCCATCCATCCAATACATGCCTAACACAATATGTGGTGTACTTCCTCCAGTGCATCAAATGCCCCAACAATTAAGTGGGTGAAACCAGAAAAATCATGAGACAAAAACTCCATCACCCATGGGTGAACACTTTTCACAGAGTGGTCACTCCACATCTGACCTTTCAGTCCTAGTCCTCAAAGGAACCCCAACAACACCTTCAAAAAGATGAGCCTGGGAACTTAGATTCATAACTCTGCCAGACCCTAAAAACCATGGGCTCAACACAGACACTCTTTTTATGTCTCATTATAACAATTTATAATACACTTTACACTGCCCCTGCTAACCTTTATTTGCACACTTCATTTTAAGTGATCTCCTACAGCATGTGAGAAACCTTCATGTTTAACATTCTGTCCCACCTTGTATTTAGCTTGGGCATTCTGGTTACCTTCCCCAGATCTGAGGAAGGGTTCTGTGTAGCTCAAAAGCTTGTTTCTTCCACCAAGAGAAGTTGGTCCAATAAGAAATATTGCCTCACTACCCTGTCTCCCATACCCTGACAGGAAACAGTTTACTGCTTTTTATTAGTGTTAGAAGAATCAGCATAGCCTAGAGAATGAGCAGGATAAGGATTCTCCGTCTGTATTATCACACAGCTTTCTACTAAATCCCCCGCTGTTACACCCATGTAGTCCCCATGTCTGTCAATGGAACCAAAACTATTCTATGGATGATACACAATTTTCAATCACTTCTATGGCCAGGGCCGTCAGTAGGGGGGTCTGGGACCTGGGAAAAATCAGCCCCTGCCGACTTGGGGGCCTCGCTCTGAAAGCCAGCCCTATTACCTCTGTCTCCCCTCCCCTTGGCCCCAGAGCAAAGCTCCAGGCATGGGCAGCAGCAGCTCCCTGGGCATACAGGGCAGCAGCCGGGAGCCCAGGGCCAGCAGCCAGGACCCTGTGGGTGCTGCAGCACCCCCTGTGCCCCAAGTTCCCGCACCTATGTCTTCCAGGACTGACTGCGCTGGCCACTCGCACCAGCCAACGAGGCCCCCCAAAAGTGCAGGACCCAGAGTAGTCACCCCAATTTGCCCTACCCAAGGGATGGCTTTGTCTAGGCCTTCAGTGGTTGAATTTGTGAGGCTGGAAGCTAGAAACTAAAATATTTTGAATTGTCAACTCAGCTCATGAGATATGAAATCATTTAGAGACAATAGCTGTGGAACCCTACCATACCATTGTCAGAGTCCATTTTCAGTACAGAACTGTGCTCTAGTAAATTATAAATCAACTTGGCAGATTTCAATCTTTTGTAATAATTTTGATGGATAGATATTAAGCATTTTTTATATGTTTATTGATTTAAATGTTCACAGTTGTGCAAATTTATGGGGAGGGGGATTGGACAGTGGTAGGGGTCAGACAATAGTCAGAAATAAAAAGTTAAAGTTTTATAATTTAAAAACACAAATTGTCAACACCACATGCCAAAATATATAAAGTGAATATCGTGAAATTAAATATAATAAGTTTTCAAGCAGCGTTTGTCTTACTTTATCTGTCAGTTTGATCATCATCCATGGAAATATTTTTTCATCAGATTGTGTGTTTGGTAAAATTGATGTTTACCCGCATTTACCAATAAGTCTTATCCTGCCAAGCCTAGTTATAAAATGACATTTGGTGAGGGCATGGGGGCTGCAGAAGTGATTACATATGCAGTGCTTACAAGTGATTACATACACTGCAGTTCATTTATTGAAGCGCTTGCATGTCCCATTTGAAGGCCCCACAGTAGCAAATATTGAGAAAACAATGTAAATCTGTGTTTAGGGCAAGTTTCTGAACTTGGATGCAGGTCAGATATTTTGCCAATAGGGACACAGTAGTGCATCTTTCATGAGAATGACCCAAGAATGTACAGTCATTTTGCATGGAGGTTGATATTGGGATAAACCTAATTTTTACAGAGTGATTTTGAGGCAAATCAATCATTTTTGTTGACACGTAAGGCCAGAGATTGAAAGGTATAATCCTTAGTCCTGCCAGGAGTAGAGGGGACTGGATTAGATGACTTCCCGTGGTCCCTTCCAGTCCTATGATTCAGGCACCTACAGTGCAGAAAGGTTCCCAGTGGGATTCTCAAAAGCACCTAGATACCTAACCCTCATGGCAATCTGTAGCAGTCTAGGTGATTCTAAAAATCCCACCAGGTGCCTATCTGTACCTGAGGTGCCTAAATACCTTTAAAAGTCTGGCCCTTAGTTACTAGTGGATCTGAATTCTCAGGAAGAAGAATCAGTACACAGGGCTACTCTTGCTGCTGAGCCACCACGCACGAAGAAGTGCAGAACCATTCAGAATGGTGACAGAGTGGAGTAACATCTGTTTAGATGAAGGGATGCACAAGAGTCTTATTCAAGTGAATAAGTTACATTTATATGAGCCAATTTAGCTGCTGTGTGCATTGGATAAGATATCTGATTACCATGTGTACTACAGTAGCCCCACGCCCAGAGCAGCGTCGGCAGACCCTCTCCCACTGGAGCAGCTAAGATTTAGTCAGGGGTGTTTATAGTACAAGTCATGGACAGGTCACAGGCCATGAATTGTTGTCTATTGCCCATGACCTACCCATGACTTTTACTAAAAATACCAATGACTAAATCCTAGCCTTAGTTATACGTTACTTCCCTGCTGCCTCCAGTGAGAGGGAGTCTTGCTTGTGGTAGCTGGATGTCAGCTCTTTAGCACCAGCAGCCTTTCAGCCATTCAAGCACTTGCCTCTGGACTATGCCAGCCCTAACTTTGCCTTGCGAGTTAAGAGGTGCATCCCAATCCCTGAGTCCCTTTGATTCACTCCCCTCTTATATGCAGTCCCCAACACTGTCTCCTCACAGAAATTCCAGATCCTCCACCCCGAAAGGAGCAGTGTGACAGTTTTGCCTGAAACCCGCCATTCCTGTGTACCACATAGCACTCGTGAGCCCTCATAACAAACTAAAAGTAAGTTCATTTAAGAAAGAATAAAGATTTAACCAGAAGTGAAAGTGATGGAAACAAAAGTCATAAAACAGGATCTACACATATCGGTATTTACCTTTCCTGTCTAATAAAGTAGGCTTCACCCCCAAAAAATCAGTCAATTGCAGAACTGACTAATTTCACAAGAACCAGGATCCAAATGTTCATGGAAGCCCCTCGTTCCTTAAAGGGGTTTCCTTAGTAAATGGATCCAGGGTGCCTTTCCCTACACCAAAGCAGTCTTTTCCTCTTAATTCATAGCCAGGAAGGCCTCCTGCCTGCTGTAATGTTCCTTTTCACTGCTAAGTGCTTTCAATAGTTTGCAATTGTCCTTGATGGTTTTCCATTGGCTGTTGTTCAATGTGGCAAGGGTAGAAGACAGAATCTTGCATTACCTTGCCGGATGACTAGGAAGAGGTGAAAACTCCCTCTTGCTTGAATGGTTCTCCACCGAGATCCTCTACCCTAGTGACCAATTTTTACTCTGAGTCCATAAGACATTGTAAAAAAGCGGACTCACTCCTATGGTGCCTCCTGCTGGTGACTTCCAGGAATTAGCTTGTTCCAGCTCTGGAGCACCCTCTGCAGGCCGATGATCCACCTGTCCTCTGGCCCCATGTCCCTCCCAGACCCCAGTGCCCTGTTGGCTGGGGTGCTGCCCCCTTGCAGGAACCCCTTTCTCTCAGGGTCTCTCACTCGCAGGGGAACCCCCGCCCACTATCCCCACCTTGCCTCAGTATAAGGCTACTGCCAGTTGTTGTCTAGCCCCCACACCTTGGGGCAGACTGCAGTATCAGCCACTCATCACTGGCAAAGTTAGGTTTGGACCTGCTGCCTTGGCCTACCCCTGGGCTGCCCTCTGCAACCCCCAGTACCTGTTGGCCTTATGCTAGGCCGCAGCCTGGGGCTTTCCAAGCTGCAGCTCCCCACCTCCTCTGCCTTTCCCCAGCGCTGCTCCACTCAGGTACCCTGTCTCTAGCTCCCTGCAGCCAGGCCTTTCTCCCTCTCTCAGGCCAGCCCCTAGTTATTTTATTAAATACATATAAGATGGTAGCCCCTAAAGACCCACCTGAGATTTATGCTTGGTGATGTACAAACACTGAAAAGTGTCCTGAAGGGCTGATGTGCTGAAGATCTGTTTTCTTTCAAAGAGTTTGAAAAAGTCTACGACTGGGGCTCCTAGTGCTATGATAACACAAATAAATAGTTGCAAATTGAAGTTTCCTTAATTCAGTGGAGGTTTTTTGATGATATATTTGCTTCAGTGTCTTTTAAAAACTCCTGTCATCTTACTCATTTACCAATTCATCCATATATTTTGAAAGTCTCCTGATTGTTGCCTGTGCTTAATTCATAAGACAACAGAGCATATTTTTTTAATAATACATGGCATGCCTTGGATGGTGTGTTTTAAGAATGCAGTTGGAGGCAGTTAATGGAGGGAAGAATTTCATTCATTGTGTCTTTGACCATTGACCTAAATACTTCCTGCTTTCCTCAATAGATTTCCCAGACATTATACAATCCCTGAGGGCATTCCACATTCCCTTAAAGTCAACTTCAGTAGAGTCCAGAACGTGGGTTGTTTCTTCCAATATTTAATACAGCCTCATGAGAATGTCAAATTTATTGTGATTTCTTACTAGATCCCAGAGGACACTCATGAACTTCGCTTGGTTTAACGTATTTGGCTCCTCTACTAAGACTGTGATCCAGGAAATCTAATTGTGTTCCATCCATCCCTTCTGAGATTTTTGTATCTTGATATGTTGCTTTTCTAGTTTCCTCAAGTCAGAAAACCTTATCCAGTAGCTTGCTGGCAAGGGCACAGGTTCATCTCCCACCTCTCAGTCAGACAAAGAGAGGAATTGGAGCTGGGGCTTATAACAGCAGCAAATGCCCTGAAACCCCAGGCCATAGTACCATGTTCTAGCTTGCACTGGCTCACTGAATACTTAATTATTTATACCAAGTGGAAGAGTTTCAAGAGGAGGGACTTGGCTCTACAGTCTGGTTAGAGCATGTGCCCAGGATGTAGCAGGCCCAGGTTCAAGTCTTTACTCTGACTCAGGCAGAGCAAGGACTTGGATGTAGGTTTCCCCATCCCAGGTGAGGGCTCTAGTTCTTGGCTAGGTCAGAGTCTCTCTTGCCCTCCTGTTTATTCATGAACAATTTCAAAAGGTCTGATTTTTGTTCCACATCAGAAAAAAACAAAACTCAAAAATTTTAAATTTTTCAGTGAAATGGAACTGTTGTTTTCCATCCAGCCCTAACTTTTGCCCAAAAAACTCAAACCAAATTATTCTGGAGGGTCAAAGTGCAGCTACTGTCTCCATTGTCTCATAGCTACTTGCTTCTGTACTTCCTGGGTCCAGAAAGAAGAGGAAGATAAGTGTTGCTGTGATGGCATTTCTGACCTCTTCAGAAGCAGGAAGTACCAAATTTCTTTTTAAAAATGAGAAAGCTTCTTCATGTTTTCACCCATAACTTTCAGACACAGGAGGTTCAGATAAGCATCTGATATTGTCTACAGTTTTTGAGAAGTCGTCTGCTTCAGAGATAAAATGTGGTATTTATTATGTATTTTGATGTGCTGAATTCAAATATGACAATTAAAACAACTGATTGGCTACTGTTTCTAAGATATTTAAGTTTTTACATTTTATGTCTATGTACGGTGTGTAGATAGTAGAATTTTAACCATAAATTGTAAACCTACGTCTTTTCATGTGTTTATGGTTGCTTTACATGATAATATTTCACCTGTCCTGTTTATGTAACACTTTAAAAATCAGCAAAAGGTTATATAAAAAAATTGTATATGAAACAAAAGGCAAAAAATTATATGTACAGAGTTTAGTCCTATTCAGTGTCTACTCGGCGCTTCTTGGCTTGTCTCTTGTATTCATTAAATAGAGCATCTCTGTCACTGTCCGCAATAGTCTGCAAGCATTGATGGGCCTCCATTTGCCCTGATAGTGTTCTCCATTGTTGCAATGTCCTGCTGAAAATCGCTCGCCGTGCTCGTCGCTCACTGCTCCGCAGTTCGGTGGGAAAAAATCTAGATGAGAGTGCAAAAAGTGTATCTTTAGTGACATGTTTGCAACCAAGGCTTTGTATGCCTTGGAGGAGGTTTCCACCAACAACCTGTAGTTGTCTGCCTTGTTGTTTCCGAGAAAATTTATTGCCACTAACTGGAAGCTTTCCATGCCGTCTTTTCCTTGCCACGCAGTGCCATGGTCAAATGCATCATCTCGAAGAAGTTCACGAATCTGAGGACCAACAAAGACACTTTCCTTTATCTTAGCTTCACTTAACCTTGGAATTTTCCACGAGGTATCTGAAAAAGCTGCTTGTGTTTTATCAATGGCCTTGACAAAGTTCTGTCATCAGACCACTTGATCTGTAAGGGTGGTAACAAAATCTCCTTGATTCAACAAGTGGTGGATGTTGAACACTTTTCCTCCCAGGCTCCAAGACTGTCGGAGTGGCAATCTTCTTTATGTGATGGCGAATCTCTTGCACCGACTACCCATTAGCAGAGAAAACAAAGTACTTTGTGTATCCAGTCTGCAGACAAAGCAAGAGAGCAACAACCTTCAAATCGCCACAAAGCTGCCACTGATGTTGGTCATAGTTTAGCACCTCAAAAGTTGTTTCATGTTGTAATAGTTTCCTTCATACGGACTGCATGACCAATTGAATTGATGCAAACATTGCTATTAGCAGCAAAAACAGCTTTAAGACTCGTCTTCATGAATCAATGAACAGTCCTCCACTCATCTGGATTGTGAACGATGTTGAGGGCTGCATCACACCATCGATGTTTGTTGCAGGCTACAAGATCACCTTCCATGGAGAAGAATGGGACAAGATCTTTGACAGTCATGGAACATGGAAACCCTAGCATCACCTGCCAGCAGATTCCAACTGCTGTAGTCTGGAGCCCAACAGCTAGACTAGAGCCAATCAACAATTTTAAGCATCATTTTCATTCTCAGTGACCCAGAATTAGTAAAGTTTGACTACATTTATTTCAGAAGCATTTTGGCTGTAGAGCAGTGTATTCAGCCATCACTAGCTATATATTCCAGACTGAGATTCATCTCTTTCTCTAAGAAGAGTGCAAAGGTGCCATTAAAAGGAAAACCCTGGTGTAACTTTAACAACAGAGCCACTCTCAGTGCATCCGTAATTCTTCCAATAGGATTGTGTGCATCTGGGAAAACGTGTCTTAGTTTCTGCTGTAAAACTCAGTGTATGTACCAATAAAGTTGCTGAACCAAAGGTTTTCAGCCATAGCTGCCCTTTGCTTTACTCTTTTCATTATCTTCTTTAATACAAGCCAATGGGTGTTTTACTTTAGCAAGTCTCACTGAATGTTTCATCTATCACTACAAAATTGGCTAGGCAGATTTCCATAGTAGCAACTACTTTCCTTCCACTTGGCCGAGATAGAGACTGACTCCATTTAGACTGTCCCTGATGTGAGTTGTAACCAAATACAGGGATACTTAATTGTAAAAACACTCAGGGCAAATCAGTAGTGGGTTCATCTTTAGTGAGTTATACTCACTAACATTAGGTCTGAATTTAGTCTACTGACTATTTCTGTCTACTTCCTGAGTCTTATCTATAGTTTGGGGTGCAGCACCCATCCCCTCCTCTGTTAACATTATTCTTCAGATGCTACTACAATATAAATAATGAACTGAGCCCCAAGAGGCCTCAGCTGAGATCAGACACTCATGCATAAATACAGAGTATGAGACAATCCTTGTCTGCAAGTAGGGCTGACTGGAAAACACAAATTCTATTTCATGAAAAATTCAAAGATTTGGGCATTTGGTTTTATTCTGCAGTTGGGATAAAACTGAGACCTTTCACTATATATATATATATATATGAAAGACACCTGGCAAGACCAAGATTCAAGTCCTACTCTAGCTGATTCAGAGCAGTGACTTGAACCTGAGTCTGCCACATCCCATGTGATTAAAGGTATATCTGAACCATCCCTACACTATAGAATATCAGGGTTGGAAAGAACCTCAGGAAGTCATCTAGTCCAACCCCTTGCTCAAAGGAGGACCAATCCCCAGACAGATTTTTGCCCCAGATCCCTCAAGGATGGAGTTCACAACCCTGGAGTTAGCAGGCCAATGCGCAAACCACTGAGCTATCGCTCCCCCCAATATATGGATATTCCCACTCAAGCTGGAGCTTGAGTTCTGAACCCTGACCAAGGGGGTGATTCTCAGAGCCCCAGTTCCAGCCTGAGCAAGAATATCTATATGGCTATTTTTAGCCCGTTAGTGTGAACACTGCAAGTTTGAGTCTATAGAAGAGGGATTGAGATTCATTGCCACAGGGTTACTGGCCCCCCTCACAGCATGAGCATACCTTGAACTCCAAACCACCAAACTATTGGATCTTCTGGGGTAGTTCATTCTCTCTCTCCTGTGCCCTCCCAGAAATTCCATCCTAGAGCTCAGAAACCTTCCCACTGAAAGTTTTGGTTTCAACAATTTGGTTCCGGCAAATGGGCATTTTCTGACAAAAAAAGTTTAGTCGAAAAACTGACCATCTCCATTTACAAGACAGACAAACTGGGAAAAGAGGCACCAAAATGGTAAATAACTTGCTCAAGATCAGCGGCACAGCAAATTAGAATTTAGGTGTCCTGATGTCTTTCCCCTGGACCACACTGCCTTTCATCTCTTCTATTAAGGATGAGATTTACCCATGTGCAGAGAATCCACAAGAGTCCCATGAGCCATTTCAATTCCCTCTTAACTGCTTAAAGTAAAATATCTTGAGAGCTCAATTTTACAGCCTTTCCTCAGGCACATTTTCCTGGGGGTTGTCCTTGTGTTAAAATGGCAGGCTTGGCCCCCTCCTTCTTTATCCCCATGAACCTTCAACTCTGAGACATCAAAAGTAAAAAGGACCCAGTGAATGAGGTCATCAGGCCCTGAGTTTATTTTATTAACAGTCACTTCCTCATCTGCTCTTTGGCCTTTTAATACCTTACCTGCTTCCTGGTTGTCTGTGTTTATTGTTAAAGGCTAAACTCATTAATCAAGCAATCTCCTAGTCTAGGCACTTCCCACTCTGGTACTTTGTTACATGGAGATATTTGTATTATGGTAGTAGCACCTATGGGCCCTAGTCATGGACCACCAACCCCATTATGTAGGCGCTGTACAAACACCAGACGGATAGTCTTGCTTTTGTAACCCATAGGAGACTGAATGAGTGATCTCAGGCACATTAAGAGTTTGTACATCTACAGTGCCTTCTGCCCTGTGACAGTGGTAGAGGGTCACAGGTAGTATCAATTTCTTCTAATATGATCAAGAAACCTCCTTAAGATAAGCGTAACCCTTCTGCCGGGTGTTCTCAGCAGCAAAAAAGGGACTGGGTTCAGTTTTCTAGGGCTTGCTTCTAAAGACTCAAACACTGGCTCAACCCCACGCCCCTCTAGAAACCTGGAAAGCTATATACCATGCTGGGCACCTCTGATAGGCAATACTCTCCCACTGGCAAGTACTTAGTCCAGGGAGTTAAAACAAAGAGAACTTTTTTGGAGGGAGGAGGGGGAAACACCAGAACAAACTTGGGAAAACCAGCTAACACAACCTAGGTATGACTCCCAACAGGCTCTGGGTGTTTTAGCAATAGTCTCAACCTCACTCCTCTGGCAGTTGTGAGTGCGTCCCAGCCACTTCCCTCTTCCCCACTCAGTTTGTTGCTCTGGGTAGATGGAGGCCAAGAATTGTGGCAGGTCTGGACTGCATGGGCTGTTCCAGGGGCTCTTCTACCTGAATCAGCCAAAGTAATTTCAGCTTTAATTGCTGGAGAGGGAGGGTCACACCAGAGGCTACTGCTCTCTATGACGCTTCAGCCTAAGCCACCTCAGTACTGCACCACGCAGAGATTAGTAGCAGTCTCAGTTCAGCTCCTTAGGCAGGATTTGTGGTACCTAAGGCTTAACAGAGCCCTTAGACCCAGAAAGGCACTCACAGCTTCTGCCTAGAACCTCCCTCCCATCTGGTTTCCTGTTGCAGTTTCAAAGCCACAGGACATGTTTTGATCTGAGGGCACTTCCCAAGTGTGAAAGTTTTTGTCCTCAGATATTCATGCATAACTTTCACTGAAACCAGAGCTTGTTAAATTAATTCAACAATTTGCAGTAACCAAGTATTACTATCAAGAGGCTTCCAATCGTAAGCCTTTAACCTGCAGGCCATGCTATCTCTTGAAGAATGGATGCCCACTAACTCCAATAACACCAAAAGAATACATCAGGCCAGACTGAATTATTTTGCAAATTGCACCACACTCTCCAAACACCAGAGTTTGCAGTTTTTTTAGGCTTCCTCTTGCTCTCAATGAACTCAGTAGGGGTTTTGGTCCCAATCCCAAATCAAAGGGAGTTTGGTGCCTAAATACTTCTAAGATTCTTTGCTCCTGATGTAAGTGGGACCAGGATCTAGCCCTATATGATGAGTTTCCAATTACAAGCTAAAACCCTAGGGCCTTGCTAAAAAGCCTCACCAAGGAGGAAAGGCATGAGAACAGATCTCCACCAAGTACTTATGTAAGAGACATGGCGCTTGACTGGGAGATCTAGAAGTCCTACCAGTCCCTGGCAAACGACTTTCAATGATGCCAAGAGCATACCAAAGAAGTCACCCAAAAGAGCCAAGGGCTTTCAAGAGGGCCAAGTTTGTGATAGCATTCAAGGGAAATCATTTCTGAATGCTAATACAGACCAATTTTTGCTCCTGAAGACGACCCATAATTTGCCAGAAGTAGATGATAAATCCTTCTATATGGCCCCCACCACTTGAGCAGCTCCTGTTAGTTGCCAGCACCCCTGGGAAGGAGGGACTATCCCATTGCACAGATGAGGAACCAAGGCACAGAGTGCATCAAGTCACTTGTCCACTGTCATACAGGAAATTTGTGGTAGAGCTGGATGTGAACCTAAATCTCTTGAGGCCCAGTTTAGGGCGCTAGCCACTAAACCATTCTTCCCACCTAAAATCAGCGCAAGCTGAGCCTTCCTCACAAGTGACCACCAATGAGTATTCTGGTTTCATCCCAACCCCCACACAGCAACACCAGCCTCCCTTTTGACATCGGCAGTCTCTTCCCAGAGCTGAAGGGCCAGGTCACAAATGAGTCTGCCCCTGGACTGAAGCAACCCTCTCTGATGGACTCAGCATCAAGGTGCATTAACAGTGCTTTGTGGGGAATCATGTAACTTCTGCGTGCACCATGCTGACTCAGTCCAGTCCTATCAACCCCTTACTCTTAGCTTCAAAGCTGCCTGGGGTAGCTGAACACTTTTTGTTACCATTAATTAAATAAAAGACTTGGAGGCAGCTTTGAAGAAGATCTCCACCTAAATTTCAATGTGTGTTTCACTGGGGCACATGAGAGCCGTGTCTCTTGATGTTAAACAAATTCAAACTTTCAAGACTCACTCAGCAAACTGGGCTGATATCAAACAGGGAAAGTGTGCACTGCACAAGTGGAGGAAGAACCACATTCTGATGTTTGCACGGGGGAGTTTAATCTAGCAGAGCCATTGATTGATTGGTGATTGATTGATGAAGCCGCTTTCTGATTCTGTGTGTCTCATCTTGCCAAGATTAGAAAGAACCTTCTCTCGAAAGGAAGGCAGGTTTCATGTTGGGTTGCAGAGGTTTGGACTAAAATTAAAGCTGAGGAAGGGAAGGCTCTGATTTAGTCCAGCAGCTATATACTGTGTGGATGGGGATCATCAGAAGGCCCAGCTATGCATAGTCTCACAAGGTCTTTGAAGACATGCTGGATTATTTTTAGTTTTGTGATGTAGGTTCTTTTGGGGGACCTCTTGCAAATAGCTTGTGTTTGATCTCTGCCTTGATCGCTCTAATTAGAGTCAATTCTTGGGCAGAGTTGCTCCTTGGAAACCAGGCACTGGTGTTTGGACTGAGACTCCTGGAAGAGGCAAGTGCCTTCATGCTGTTGGTGATTCTCTCTGTTCAATGACTGGGGTCCATAGAGCAAATTAAACCCCATACACTAAGAATATACCTAGACTCTGCATCACTGATTTTGTCTCCAGTGGGAAGCCAACCTACAGGACCTCAACATTTGCTAGAGCTCAGCAAAGGAGCAACAGTAGCAAGGGGTAGATGGCATGTGAAATCTATTCGGAGAAAGGCTCAGAGGAGCCATGTTACGGACAAATCAATCACTGACTTTGCATGCTGGGGAAATTGGATTGCCTTCCAGGACTTTGTGACTCACAATATGGGAATGCACAGCCCCTACCCACACAAGCAATGATATCATCAGTTCCCTACCGACCCATCTGGGTAGCCTTTAAATGTTCAAATGCACATCCCCGTGTAGTTCCATGCAGTTGTAAAGGGGCGCCCACTCACCACAGGCATACCTCCTTAACCCTAGGTCTGGGTGTGAGGTTACACTCTATATGATTTTATAAAAATATGCTAATGAGTGTGAATACAGGCAAGTCTCATCTTATGCAGGGGTTCTGTTCCGCGGTTAGCGCATAAAGCAAAAACCACATATAGTCAAAATTACATTGAGTTGAAAGGCGGGTGGAATCACCCGCACTACATGTACAATATTAAAATGGTTATTTTTCTCTTTTTGTTTTGTTTTTGTTTTTGCCAACCGTGTAAAGCTGAAATCACGCATGTTAAATGCACGTAAGATGCGACAGACCTATATAATATAACTGGATTATGCAAAAGGTCTCTTGTAAGGTATCATTACAAAGCTTATAATCTTATAATCTGAGTGTGGTCATCCTATTTGTCTAAATGTACCACTCTTGTATCAGAAACTTGAAATATGAAATATAGTTCTGAGGGCCTATTGTAATTATGCAAAGTGTGAGCCATTAATGGTAGTTTGGAATCTTGATGGCTCCCATTAACCAGGACAATTGACTGTAGATGGCTCTGTTTTACCTGCAAGTCTTCCTGTATTCCTGTGTGCTGGCAAGTGGGTAATGAAGTCTTGCAGTGACATGTGATCATGTCACCTGAACTGGAATCCATCTTTACCCTGGTGCTTTTCCATTGAGAAGGAGGGGGTGGGAACTGAGAGAGGGACAAAGGATTCCCACCTTATGCAAAAGAGATACAAGTGGATGGAACAGAACAAAACGAGGCAGCCTTCATGAGAAATCCCCTAGCTACCACCTGAGCTGGAACAAGGGCAGTATCAGGTGAAAGGATTGTGCCCAGACTAGGAAGGCATCCAGTCTGTGGAAGAAACTTATGAATCTCTGACGGTGAGATTTTATCCGTATTCAGTTTTATTACTGTATTAGGCTTAGATTTGTGTGTTTTATTTTATTTTGCTTGGTAATTCACTTTGTTCTGTCTGCCATTACTTGGAACCACTTAAATCCTACTTTCTGTATTTAATGAAATCACTTTTTACTTATTAATTAACCCAGAGTATGTATTAATACCTGGGGGAGGGGAGGCAGGGAAACAGATGTGCATCTTTCTCTATCAGTGTTATAAAGGGCAAAAAAATTATGAGTTTACCCTGTGTAAGCTTTATACAGGGTATAATAGATTTATTTGGGGTTTAGACCCCATTGGGAGTTGGGCATTTGAGTGTTAAAGACAGGAACACTTCTTAAGTGGCTTTCAGTTAAGTCTGCAGCTTTGGGGCATGTGGTTCAGACCCTTGGTCTGTGTGGAGCGGATGGGCGTGTCGGGCTCAACAAGACAAGGTGCTGGAGTCCCAAGCTGACAGGGAAAGCAGGGGCAGAAGTAGTTTTGGCACTTCAGTTGGCAGTTCCCAATGGGGTTTCTGTGATCAAACCTGTAACAATGGGAATGAGTTTTTGCCTCATCTGGTGTCTTCTTCTGTTGGCTGCTTGCACTAAAACCCCCCTCACCCCTTCTCTCCATGACTCAGAGTGTTCCTGCTTTGTGACTCAGCCCCCTATCCAGGTCCCTATGATCCCCTTTTTGAGGTAACCCACCAGACAAGCTGTCCATACGTCATCTCAGGCAGCCTTTGGTCCCAACTCCAGGATCCGTGCTTCATTGCCAGTGGCTGGTGGGGGAACCTGGGCCCACCTGCAATTACGAATTCCAGTCCAGGTTCCCTAGACTAGCAACCTAGGTCTGCTCAGTCTCAGACCTTGCTGCTGTTTCCCTGGGCTTCTTCTTACCCCACTTCTCTTTTTCTGGGTTTACCCCAACAGATTGTTCTGCTCTCCATGGCTACTTCACCCCCGACACCTGTTGTAAGACTCTCTAGTCTAGGACAGGACCCCAGGGCTTGCGCTCCCCCAGGATTTTATTGTCCCTGGCTAACTCCGTTCCCTCTAGGGAATGACTGCAACCCTTCCTGCTCTCATTTCCTCGCTTTGTACTCTTATCCCTCTCCTCCCTCAGTTGGGCTTCCTCTGCCATTAGGCCCTGTCAATCCCTGTTCCCCTCCGGGTGCAGCATCTGAGGTTAGCTGGCCCCTCCTGGCCCACAGTAACCCAACTCAGGACTCCTTATTGTAGGAAAGGCTGCTGAGGAAGAATCTCACTTTTCACCTTTGCACCTATTTTACGTATATCCCTTCATCCCAGCAGATCAAAACTGTGGCAGTATTTTTCAATGAAGCTGTTCACCAGATCATTTCTACTTCTGCAGTGGAGAAAGCCTCATTAAGTTCTCTTGCTTTCATCGTCCAGCCTGGCTCCAAAAATGCTTCTGAGGCTGCTGTACTGGCTTCAAGAGGAGTAGCAGTGGTGCACATTCCTCTATGGTTGCCCAGACATCTCTTGGCTCTCCTGACATTAGCACTCCGGCTTTGTCCTGTGAGTCTAGAGGGAAGGTACAGCAAAGTAATGAGCATCTGCTGTACTTGTCCCAGAGCCAGCCTTCCTCCAGGGCATTCTCTAGGCGATGGGCAAAGACATCCTGTCTCTTAAACTGGATAAAACTTATAGCTGTGGTGTTGAGTGGCTGGCCGCTTGAGAGCTGTACGCCAATAAGCCAATTCCTTCTGCACGGCACTCCAACATGGTCATCATCACCTCTGATAAGGCACCAATGTTACCCTGTTATCTGAAGTGACACCAATAAGGTTGCATGGTTGGCTTACTATAATGTTGAGGAATTAGTAACAGGGATAATTGAGTGCCTTGCCAAAGACAGAGTCCAGCCTCTGTGAATGAGACACCTGGATTACCAGGACAGCGGCTTGAGCTGAGGGTACATGGTTAACTCCAATATGGTGATTTAGCATTCAAGGTTAACTCACTTTTGCCAATATGCAGCCCCATATCTAGGTCTTCAAAGCAGCAACTTCCACCCAAATGCCACCAGGCTGCATCAGGTGCTTTCCCCTTCTCCCGCTCATTCCCTACTCCTGGCTTTTAGTCCTACCATGTTTGCTTTGAAATATTCTGCAGCTCCCTGGAACACTGCTTCAGTCTGTCTGAGATGCGAGGCATCAGGGTCCTTTTTGGCTTCTGACAATGGGCTGATTGGACAGGGCTAAACCAAACCCACTTTAATTTGTAAACAGAGCAGGACTAGATTTATTTCCAAACTCATGTTTGGTTAGAATTGTTCCAAATAATGAGCTAGTCCCTGATGTGTTTCATTTGCCAGTTTATAAAAGTGTTCTCATCACCACTGTTCTGTGCATTAGCAGCACACTTTCTTAACAGAAAGACATTTTATATAACTGTTGAACCGATGGCAAGGCTCTGCCCTTGAATCAAACATATATAGTACCCTATCCCATGCGGGTGAGGGCTTGCAAGACAAGTGCCCTTACACCATGCGCTCAATACAGGCGTAACGGCTCTGACCTGTGGTACACCGGAGTCCAGCTAGATGATCTGGTGGTCCCTTCGGACTTACGTTCCAATTCTCAGACTCCTGCTTGTCAGACTATCGGAGCGAGCCAGTTCCTGAGCTAGGAGAACCCCCACTAACAGTGCCTTGTGGCTAGACCTAAACAGCCACACCAGGGACCGCTAACTTAAATGCATCCACTGATCTCAAGTGTGCCAGTAAGGTGTGTGCTACTTGCCTCCTCACAAGCCACACAGGCCTTTGCAGATCAACATCAGCACCAGAAGTGCACAGGAAATCGACGCAGGCAGTAGTGTGATGGGTTCTGTCAGCAACCTGCAGTTCTTCACCAGGTGTAGCTTCCTGATTCCAGTGTAGAGCCCAGTGCACTCTGGTGGTGACAGAGGCAAGGTTGGGTGGATGGCTGTGGCAAGGTTTGTAGCTGAGGGGGCGCAGGCATGGATCATAGAATCATAGACCCATAGGGTTAGAAGGGCCTGCAAGGGGCATCTAGTCTAACCTCCTGCCAGGATGCAGGATTTGCTATGTCTAAACCATTCAAGATAGACAGCTATGTCTAAACCATCCCTTTGAAAACCTCCAGGGAAAAAGCTTCCACAACCTCTGGTACTTTGCAATTGTCCCTAGTTCAACTCCAGCCAAGAGCTTGCACAGGAGATGCACACATTGCAAGCAAGCTATTCTCTGAAGCTGAAATCAGAAAACTTGACACAGAACCAGATACATTTTTAATCCTGTTATGCCTTTGCCAATGAGCAATTAGCAAAATTCAAGGTCTAGGGGTGTCTTTCTGTCAGGAGAAGAAATTGTTGACGGGAGTATGGTACATTTGTTTGATGCAATCCTGCTTATATTTACAACAAATGTACATTAACTCCTGTTTCCCTGAACACAGGAAGAATCACACAACAGGAGACAGAGGCTTGGAATGGTGAGCACAGAAACTATCAGCCAGGACTTAAAGCAAAAAGCCCTTTCTCACTAGGCTTTTTTCCAAAGGGCTACACTCTCAGGGCATGTTCTGCTGCCTCCTTGGCCTTCTGCTGCTTCTGTCTCTCTCACTCACACAAAATCAAATCCATCCTCAGCCCCATAGTTCAATATCAGATCACAATAGAACTATAGGGCTGCACAGCTCTCGTCCTATCCCATTCTTGCATGTCCCTGTGTTTTGGGTGGCAGTTCCTATTGTTCCAGCTAACCCGCTGAGCTCCTTTGGGGAACCACTTTTTCCACTGAATGAAAGGCAGTTGTTACACCCACCAACCCCTGGCATAACAATTGTAAACAAAAGATTAAACTTCTATTCCTCCCACCAGCAGCCCTATGCCTCACCATACACAGGACTACCTGCCCTTCCTTATTGCGTGCCCACAGTACTTTCCTTTGCAAGCGCTGGGCACCCGCCTCTTCTTTTGTTATACCTGTGTCTGTTTTCACATATGCTGGCTGACATCCCGCAGCCCCACCCTCCTGCACAGAGAATTTCTTGTTCTGCTAAGACGGAGATGCAAGCTGGACATTTCATGGCATATAAGCTACTAATCCATACACCAGCCTTCAAAATAACCTCATGTGATTCCACTGCTTTCCTCACTGCTGGTTCTTGTATCTATTTTAGTAGTTCTGTGTGGCCATTTTCTTAAATACTTTCCCCTAGCTCCTTCTTGCTGTCCGTGGACTAAAACTGCCAAGGCTGTTGTTCGAAACTAATTCCAGTCCCTGGGCATGGAAATAAGCAGAAGGGGTAGCTACAGAAACAGAACACTTAAACAAACCCATTAGTTCATGTAGCCCATCTCTATGGCAACCAAACAGCACAAAACCGAGCCATTAACACCTACATTTATTAGCCAGTAAGGGCTTAGCTAACACCATTCCAGAGTTATAGCCCCTCCTTCCTCCACACCTTCGCTTGAGTGCATGAACAAAAGCCAACACAAACACACACTATTCATGCACAAACACACACAATTTACAGACAGTAGATCCAGCTGGGTGCTTTCAATGCCTTTTTTTTTTAAAGTCACACTAAAGAAAGGAAAATAGCATCCCTTTTCATTTCCAATTGCCCTATTGTTAAAATTTCCAAGCCACGGGAACCAGACTGGGTCTGGGAAGCCTCCATTCCACCTAGGAAAAGAGCCCCAGAGGTCTATCCAAAACTGAGTCTCTTGCTGTCCCCTCTCTCTGCTATTCTTGAGACAGTTTAGTACAGGCTTTCTCAAACAGGGGTCACCGCTTGTGTAGGGAAAGCCCCTGGCGGGCCAGGCCAGGCTGGTGTATTTACCTGCCTTGTATGCAGGTCTGGCCGATCGTGGCTCCCACTGGCCACGGATCGCTGCTCCAGGCCAATGGGAGCTGCTGGAAGTATATATAATGGTATATACGATTATACTAAATAATAGTGTATTTACCTCACATTTGCAGACTTGAGGAAGAGCTCTGTGTAGCTTTAAAGCTTGACCCTTCCACCAGCCAAAGCTGGTCCATTAAAAGATATGTCCTCACCTCACTTGTCTCTTAGTATCTTCTGTATCACTGATGGGGTTGATGCGCACAGGGGAAAAGGAAGAGGTTAATTCAGACGCTGGGAAGCAGAAAGTGAAAGTTACAGAACAGCAGTGCCAACATCAGTCACTGACAAACCCAGACATTTTACAAGACCCAGTTACAGTTGTGGGCCTACTATAGGCTATGCATTTCAATGGTGCCAGGCCTCATTAGTGAAAATGAAACGTGCAGATGACCTGAAAGAGCAGCCATTGGCATTAGCTGGGCCATCTGCTATGGGTGAAGTTTAAGCAGTCAGAAGCACTTGAGAAGGCCATGAGATTTATAATACCTCACTGAGTTTAAGGCCCCAAGAAAACATGACATCATCCAGTCTGATCTCCTGTATAGCTCTTCCCAGAACTTGAACACTAAACCCACAACAGAAATTAGCCCAAGGTATTACAGCCCACAGCAGATTAGACTCTGATGTGTCACAGGCAGAGAACAGGAGGGACTGAGGGGCACCAGTGCCCGAGGCCCTTGCAATAGCAGGGAAATGATTAAGAGAGATATCTCCAGGTAATTCTGGCAAGTGACCCGCACTCCACATTGCAGAGGAAGGCAAAACCATCCCCTCCTGCACACAAGGTCCCTGCCAATCAAACCCAGGGAAAAATTCCTTCCCAAACCACACAGTCAGATCCTGAGCATGTGAGCAAGAACCAGCCAGCTAAGGACCTAAGAGAAAGAATGCTCAGTGCCACCTTTGAGCACTGGCTCATCCTGTCTAGTATCTCATCATTCTGTCCTCTCTGCTCCTTCCCTGGGCTGCTTCCTACCACGCTGGCTCCCTGTCTCATTCTGGGTGTACCAGCTCCGAGAATCCTCCCCCTCTTCCCATGGAAAGAGTGCTGCCTGCCTGCCTGCCTACAGCCTTTCCCAGCAGTCCCTCAACACTCCTCCTTCGTCCCTGGGGGTGACTGCCCTTTCTCAGCAGATACCCAGTCTGTGGGCCTCTACCTGACTTTATAGGCCCCACCAGTTCCTGCACAGGTAAGCCTTTCTCCAACCAGCTCCCTCTGGCCTAAAGCAGCCTGTTTGCAGCCTAATTAGTTGATTGGGCCCACCTGGCCCATTCCACTCTTGCAGGGCTAGTGTGGAGCTCTCACCCCATCACATCCAGAGTCAGCTAGACATTGTGAAGGCTGAGCACAGTCAGGCTGAGCTAAGTAACCCGAGTGCTGTGCCTTTTTTCCAGCCTACCTGACTCCTGAGTGGTTACTAAACATTGCAGCACAAGTAGCAGTCAGGATATGTGAATCCCAAAATGGTCAGGACTGTGGCATTTTCAAAGCTTGACCATGCTGTTCAGACCCCTGGAGGCTCCAAAACTGGGCTAGAACTCTCATGAAATCAGACAGCGTGGGCCTTATCCCCCATTACTCTGAATCTAGTGCAGTCGGCCAACCCAGTTCAAAGTGGACGTAAAATGTAACATTAAAAAAAAAATAGAATCTGGCCTAAGATTTCCAGTACTTCCTGCTCCCAATCAGGCAGAATATAGCATGAGAACAGCCTCCAATAACTTCATGCTCCAAGTGCTATCTCTGTAATATATGACACGGCCAGTCTTCAGGAATGAATAACTGTAAAATAAGAAACAACCTAACCTTCTGCCCAAACGTCAATCAGCTGAAGTCAATAGAGTTATTCTGAACATATATCAGTAAAAACAAGGTGGATTCTTTGAGCCTATTGACAGGTCCCATTGAACCTATTCACCTAATTGTCCAAAAGGTCTCTAAGGGTAAGCTGCTTGTCATTCTGTTGTAGACACATGAGCAGAAAATACTGAACATAGGGCTTGCAGTATACTATCTCCATTCTCATTAGCAGTAGAACAACTACTATGCTCCCATCCTCATCAGGCCACACCTCCTTTTGAAAGGACACTCTCAAGAATTAAACTGACCACCACTGTGGTTTCTAGGCCTACAGAGAAGCTACAAGAAAGCAAGTTAGCAGGTTGATACCCTGACATCTCTCTTTTAGATGGAGGTTACAGGGATCTCACACGCCCCTCGTGTCAGCAAAAATTGAAATATCAAGACTGTTAATGGCACCTTCTCCAAACATCTGGGTTAGTCCTTGTGATAAAACAACAGCAGGAAAAGGGGACAAGTTTCAGTTACTAAGCACAGAGAATGTCCTGAGTGGCTGGAATCTCACTTACAGAAATGTATTAGGGGTGATGAAGGGAAATTGCTCCTCCAAATTTCCTGGGGAAGAGACTCCACACACGACAAAGCGAGACAAGGGTCATTGTAGACAGTTCCTCAGGTCACAGATCTAGCTTTTAGAGAGCTCTGAGGTGGATCTCGGGAAGGTGAGTAGCCAAATCAAGTTCCACGCCTTGCTGGCAAAGGGAGCTGAGAGCCAACCATCCACTTTGCAAGGTATTTTCCAGCAGGTTTCCTGCCCTTTTTGTGGAGAGTCAATGCAATGAGAATAAGAATAATTGTGTATTTCAGGTCTGAAATAAATAGGTTTATTTTGATTTCTCTTCTGATGTTGTAACTGCTTTTTTGTCACTTGTGGCACCACAACCTACAACGCAGATCTAGTCTCACCTTGGCCTCTGTGCAGGTACACAGCATGAAAGCTGGTCAGAAAAACTTGAATGGAACCATTTTTCTGTCAGAAAACATGGTTCAGCCAGAATAAAAATGTGCCATGAAATCCTGTCAATTTCACCAAAATTTCATTTTAGGAACCAAGCTCTAACCGTGTTGAAACATTTTCAGAACACAATGTTCTAATTTTTTCTTTTGAAATGTTTTGGTTTTGTATTATTATATAAAAAAGTCAAAATGAAAATGAACTGTTTCGATGGACTCATAACGTTTTTTTTAGCAGGAGGGAGGGGTGTGATGTTCTGTCACAGAAAATTTCTAAATTTTCAGATTTCATTCCTAATCAGAACCAAACCAAGTTTGAAGTCTTCAAATCCTCCATGAAACAGAATTTCACTTCTCCACCCAGAGTACGCAGCATTCCATGGTGGAAAACTCAAACCTCCCATCCTGAATACATGCTTCATTATTGCTGCCTATGATTAGAAAGCAACTCCATGCCTGCCTCCTCAAAGGAAACAGCTTTATGCAGCTATTTAAAATAGATTTCTGGGCCTTAAAATTCTGTCACAAATGAAATTCCATTATTAGGTAATTAAAGGCCCTCTAAGGACATTTTAAGCCCTGAGAAGAGAATCATATCACTTGAAACTCTGTGCTAAGGAAAAAAGACCCCTATAGATATTAGGAAATATCTTCCCATTTAAATGCAACAAATCCCTCCCCATTGTTCCCCCCAAACACACTCATAAATTCTATCATGGCTCTGAAAAGCCATTTTGTCCCTCTGGAGCTTGTGCCATCTTGGATCTATTAAAATATGTGATGAACAAATGACTGAGCAAAAGCCAGTTTTTCCGTCTCCATTTTATGCTGAGAAGGCAGAAGAAAGAGAGGTTTGGGAATGGTGGGAGCGGGGAGTGAAGCTCTGTGGATGACTTGTGATTTCCATTCAGGGGTGATAAGCGAGCATCCTCTCACACCTGGAGATCTTGGCGAGCTGTATCCACGCAGAAGTCCACATTTGAATCCTGATGCTCTTCTTTCCTACATGTGTTAAGTTAATCCCTTGTTTTGTGTGTGTGTGTGTGTGTGTGCGCGCGCGTTCCCAGCAGGAGGAGATGGGAAAAGGACAAGCTCTTCCCATCCCCACTTCAGTCCCAGGGGCTGTGCCAAAGTTGCTTAGCTCACACTAATGCAAGGTCACAATTCTTGGCAATGCCCTGTGTGCTCTGTTCTCCCCACCTCCTCCCCCAAGCTCTCCGTTATATATGAAAACAACAGCCTGACACCTGCTATGTGCAAGCTCCTTTTCCTCCCAGAGCCTGCCAAAAATTAACAACAGCCCCAAAATATAATTGGAAGAAGCTTCACTGCCCTGCAGGGTGCATAGCTGGTGTACTGTAGATACTTGAAAAAGCCAGTTTAATTTCTAGATTTCCTGGGCAGCATGTAGATTCTGATTATTTTGAAAATCCATCTTGTAGGAATCAGTGAATTGTCATGAATAGTTTCAGGGCATCATTTTCTTGGAACTAAAGTTGTGTGGGAGGACAAGACTCACTGGCCAAGATTCTCAAATTTAGGAGCCTAAAGTTTAAGCTTCTAAGTCCATATTTAGTCACCTAAATAAATGGCCTGATTTTCAAAAGTGCTGAGCAGATCCAGTGCAATTTTTGCCCTGAATCAGTAACTGACAAATACGCCAGGCACAACTTTTTATAGGCCCATGCAACCTTGTGGCAGTGTCGACTCACCACTGACATACTCTCTTGTGGCTGGCTGTGGCATAACAGCTCTTTCCTCTCTAGCACCCACTGCTGACAGTGGCTTCGGTGCCATGGCGGCGGTCTCTTGTGACTCGGCCCTTGGCCCAGGGTTATGTTTTAGCTCCCCCTCTTTCAGGATAACTAAGTCCAATAAAATAAGAGCCTCGTGTTGTTACATCAGGTCTTCTACAATGGGTTCCAGTCCACAGACCTGGTAATGAGCAGCTGTGGTCTGCACCAACACACTCCCCGCTGCTGCCTCCCTGGATGACATCTTGCCAATGGCAACTCTCACCCCAGGGCTCCAGTAAGCGAATCCCCTGAAATGTCCCACCGCCCAGGCTCCCGCTCGTGAGTCCTGCCCCTACTCAGCAGCTCCAGGAGCTGCGCTTCATAGAATCATAGAACCATAGAATATCAGGGTTAGAAGGGACCTCAGGAGGTCATCTAGTCCCACCCCCTGCTCAAAGCAGGTCCAATTCCCTTGCTCTTGGGTTCGGCCACTCCCTGCTTCTTATAGACCAATGGTCCCCAAACTGTGGAGTGTGCCCCCTAGTAGGGTTGCCAAGTTTCTAATTGCAGAAAACTAAACACCTTTACCCTGTCCCTTCCTCATGGCCCCACCCTGCTGCTTCTTGGAGGCCCCACCACCACTCACCTCATCCTCTCTGCCTTCATGGCTCACTCTTCCCCACCCTTGCTCACTTTCACCAGGCTGGGACGGGGGTGGAATTCGGGAGGGAGTGAGGACTCCAGCTGGAGGTGCGGTCTCTGAGGTGGGGCCGGGGATGAGGGGTTTGGGGTACAGGAGGAGGCTCTGGGCTGGGGCTGAGGGGTTCAGATTGTGGGAGGGGGCTCCAGGCTGGGACAGGGGGATGGGGTGCAGGAGGGGGTGTGGGTTCCGGGAGGGAGTTTGGGTGCAGGAGGAGGTTTTGAGCTGGAATTGGCACCCAGGAGGGGGTTCAGGCTCCAGGTGGCACTGACCTCAGGAGGACCCAGCATTTCCCGGGAACGGAGGTGCAGAGTCAGCCCTCAGCGTGGTGCCTGCTGGCAAGGACAGTGTGTGGAGCCCTGCCTGGCTGCCCCTCTGCCTAGGAGCAGCAAGGACATGCCGGCCGCTTCCCAGGAGCCACACGGAGCTGGGAACAGAGCTGGTCACAGAGCTGGCCAACTGTACCCAGCTTCAGCCCCATTCCCCCTTACCCCTGTTCCTCCCCCACCCTCACAGCCATGGCCCTGATCCTGGCCCTGAGTCCCGGGGGGAAGGGGCACACACGGGTAAGGGGGGGGCAACATGAAAAGTTTGGGGACCACTGTTATAAGCCCTACTCAGGCTGACCCTGCTCTCTGCAGCCTTTGCCACAGCTTCTCCACAAATGTTAGTGCAAACAGCCCTGAGGCCTCTCTCTGTCTTTAGCCCAAGAGAGGGAACTCCCAGCCACCTCTCACCTGGGTCTCCTAACTGGCTTCTCCTTCTGCTGCCCTGTGTTCTTTCCTTTATGGAGACCCAGCTCCTCCCCACCTTTACCTTAAACATCATTTACCACTACCACCCCTTCAGGTGCCATGCAGCAGCCTAACTGGCTCAGATTCCTATCAGCCCACCATTAACCTGTATGGGGTATATACACCCCATCACAGACCTAAAAATGTAAACACACCGTCAAGCAATCTTCAGCCCAGCAGCAAATTAACAGATAAGTGAGGTGAATTACAGACAGTTAAAAAACAAATCATTAGTGCTTTCCAGCAATAATAGCAGTCCCCTGTCAATGCCCCCCATCTCCACATGAAAAAACCTTCATTGTCTAGTCTAAATTCAAGCAAGTACTCGGTTGAAATTTTGAGTCATGTCCCAAGAGCCAACAAAACTGAGTACTTCTGAACCAGAGGAAGTAAGTTCCGCAGCCTCCCTTTCAAGAGTTGAAATGTAGGGCTAGGTCAACACACTGGGCATAGAGTGAGGCTGTCCCATTTACCAGCAGCTCCCAGACCAAACAGGAATTTATTGATTAAATGTCCACACCTTGATTTACACCTAGAAGCAGAGTGGGAGTCAATGCAGAGCAGTGCATGAAACGAAGGGGTAAAATAATGTATCATTTCTTAGAAGACTAAAAACTTGCCCACACATTCATAAAAGAGTTTGTAAGACAACGTGTGACAGTGCCTGACTGCTGCCATCAGGAGCTCAGTCTTTAATAAGGCTAGCCTCTGTCTTTAATAAGGCTAATGAGGAGCTTATGGATGATGGAAGGATGATAAATGGGAATGAGGATATGGAGGTGGATATTACCACATCTGAGGTGGAAGCCAAACTTGAACAGCCCGGACAATCTCCATCCAAGAATATTAAAGGAACTGGCGCATGAAATTGCAAGCCCGTTAGCAAGAATTTTTAATGAATCGGTAAACTCAGGGGTTGTACCGTACGGCTGGAGAATTGCTAACGTAGTTCCTATCTTCAGGAAAGGGAAAAAAGTGATCCAAGTAACTATAGGCCTATTAGTTTGACATCTGTAGTATTTAAGATCTTGGAAAAAATTTTGAAGGAGAAAGTAGTTAAGGACATTGAGGTCAATGGTAATGGGGACAAATTACAACATGGTTTTATTAAGGTAGATCGTGCCAAACCAACCTGATCTCCTTCTTCGAGAAGGTGACAGATTAT
>NC_133778.1:2192491-2236893 GCF_003597395.2 Chelonoidis abingdonii
CTTGCTGGCGGATTCTCTGCAGCTTGAGGTCTTCAAACCACAATTTGAAGACTTCAATAACTTGGACATAGGTTAGGGGTTGTTATAGAAGTGGATGGATAGGGTTCTGTGGCCTGCTTTGTGCAGGAGGTCAGACTAGATGATCATAATGGTCCCTTCTGACCTATGAGTCCATGAGTCTAAATCTTAAAGCCCCTTTCATTTTCTTCTTTGAAAACAAAGAGCTCTATGGAGTAGCCAAACTACTCCCTCCACAATTGGGTATTACAGAAGTACTCCAGGAAACACTGATCCATTTCTCATGGCGTTATCCATTGAATAGACATGATTTATATTCAGCCTATGCATAGCTGAGTTTAAAAAAAAAAAAAAGAAACAACTCAAGGAACTGTGGAGTGGAAATAAACTGACTCCCCTGTATTTCTTGGTATAACAAATATGTTTTTTTAAAAAACAAAAACACCTCAAATTGCAGCAAGATGCCCTAAAGTTTCAGCAAAATATAATGTGGGTATCCACAGCTGCTGTGAATTTGCAATATGGTTTAAAAAACAAAAGAATCTGGCACATTTGCGCTGAGAAATATGCATTCAGCTCTTTAATCCTCCATCCTTGAATGCTTAAACTAAGAGAGAAGGGGGAAGCCTTGAAGTAATGAACACATGAAAAAGCCCCGAGAACACTAGCTAGTCTCCAGTTGACTCCAAAAGCTGTTATTGAACTAGAGGTTCTGTTATTACAAGCGCACAGTGTGAGCAGCGGGTACATTTTTTGACGACAACAACACACTCCAATAATGCAAGAGGATCAGGCTGCCACCTACAAATCTCTGCAAGTTTATCGTCTAAGGATTATTGCTTCAATATCACAGTATCATAGGGCACAGCTGGATAACGTTAAAGATGGCACCTTACTGGGATAAAATATCGGTGAGTTCAGAATGGGCAGATGCTTGTAGCATCACTTCAGTGTTTCCTTTTTTATCTTCAGTTCTTCCTGCCTGATCTTTTCCTCCCACTGAAGGCTATGGAAACAATCCCCATGGGATAACAACATCAGGCCAATACCTACAAAAGACCACATTAAAAGAATGTGAAGGTTGCAAAGTCAAGCACTCACATGTTAGAAAATGCCAGAATGAAGAGTGACAGAGCAACCTTAACTCAGCCCTCTTCCAAATATGTGTTATGATGCAGCCTGTAATTAGATGATCAGCTACTTTTTTTTTCATAGGACCCCTGCCACATTCAGTGCCCAGGATGGACCTGCTCTGGGGATGAAGCAGGGCTGTACTGAACTATGTGTGCTTAACTTTAAATATGGAAGTGGTCCCACTGATGTCAAAGTACAACTAGGAGATGAAATAAGGGGACTACTTCCATGCTTAAAGATAAGCATGTGCTTAAATGCTTTGTCAGACCAGGGCCATATCCTGTTGCTAATGAGAGAAGAATTTGTTCCACCCTATGGAGGATTACTTGCTAAATGTGTGATCTAAGACTATGTCTATGTTACCAGTTATGTTGGCAAAACTTACTTTGCTCAGGGATGTGAAAAAAACACTCCCCTGAGCAACATAAGTTTCATCGGCATAAGCACTTGTGTGCACAATGCTATGTGAGCGGGAGAGCTTCTCCCACTGACATACCTACCGCCACTCATATAGGTAGTTTTGTTATGTCGACGGGAGAGGTCTCGCTCATCGACACAGAGCGGCTACACCATCAATCTTACAGCAGTACAGCTTCATCAGTGAGTTCGCTAGTGTAGACATGGCCTAAGGCTGTTTCAGGCAGTAGGAGAAAACTTGTTCTGTGCAGGTTAGAAAAAGGAAATTAATAGGCCATGTGTTGTGGGTAGATCTCTGCAAATAATTGATTTTTTTGATTTGCTGGTTGTATCCCTAACACTCCCCCCACAAAAAAAATAATTTTGGGTTCACAGAAAACAATTTTTAAAGAAAATTTTTAGTAAACATAAAAGTCAAAAAAAATTCATTTCAGGTCAAATATGCTTCATTTTGTTTCTGAGTTTTTAAGCATTTTAAATGTTTAAAAAATAAAAGAGAAATAAATTTCAAACTAAAAAGTTGTTTTGAGTTGAAAAATTTTAATGTTTCATTTCAAAAAATGTCAGAATGAAATGTTTCCATTTTGTGGCAGGATTTTTTTTTAAAATGTAAACTAAAACAATTTGGCAAATTCATCAGGAACTCATGAAATGTTTAGTCAACCTGAATTTGCAATTTTTTTTGGCAAAAAGACGTTTCAGTCAAAAAACGAGTTCATCCAATGCTGGTTGTGGGTAAATTAGGGGAGGTGAGAGACCCTTTCAAGGAGCCAAAGAAAGAAAAGGATGTTGCTGGGGACACTGACAAATGCAGTCTATGGAATATACAATGGTGCAGGACGGCTCATTAAAACAATTAACAGTCCTGCAAGATGATTTATTTGCAGGTGCTAAAGTATCTTGGGAAGATAAAATGAGTGTCTATGAAGCCATGCTGGCTAAAAGAAACAAAACCTCCTAACAAGCAATCACTTGTCACTATAAATACAGCTGTATACTGCATGTCATTTGTTTGTTTAAATAAACCAAACCACAGATCACTTTAGGCAGAGCTGTCAGGCCCATTCATTATTCAAGGAGTTTCTTTAACTCGTTTGAAGGGAAACAAACATGTGTCTCCGAATCACTGTCCCCAGAATTGAATCTGAGTGGCACTGAAGGTGTGGGAGGGTGTGTGGTGTCTGTCTCTCTTTATTTTTCATGGCTGGCACAAAACTTGCCAGTTTCTCCTCTCCAGAGAGCTGTTTCCATTCTAGTCCGAGACTAATAAACAAGAGAAATTTCCTTTAGGATAACGTGTGTGCTTGATAGGTACTAAGAACAGCACACCAGGGTTGCATTAGGGCTCAAACTAAAGCCAGTGGTTTATGAATAGGCCAGGAGTGCCACAGGACCCCCATCTTCAGTAAAACTCATGCTTTACTTTTTATAAATCCCCCCAGTCCCAGATTTCTGACTTGTTTGCCTGGGAAGGATTAGAGTCGGGGGAATAAGCAAATGGGTGGATTTGATAATAATCAATTGAGCAAACTACACTGCGGGCTGCAGAGTTGGGTTGCATGAGAGGCGACCAGAGAAGGAGCGAATGCTATGGAGACAATTCGGACCATCCTTGTAAAGTTGCAGTGAGCTCTTTCATTTTGGATTTTATTTTGAAATTAACATGAGTGAGCCGAAATGGGTGTAGTAAGGTGAGATTTAGTGCAGCTGTTTCAATGCTTAAGGACTGTTGTGATGACACCCAACATGCAGTTTTAGGATGCATCAGGCAAGGTATTTCCAGCAAATAAGGAGGTGTTAGTTCCGTTATATAAGGCACTGGTGAGACCTCATCTGGAATACTGTGTGCAGTTCTGGTCTCCCATGTTTAAGAAGGATGAATTCAAACTGGAACAGATTCAGAGATGAGCTACTAGGATGATCCGAGGAATGGAAAACCTGTCTTATGAAAGGAGACTCAAAGAGCTTGGCTTGTTTAGCCTAACCGAAACAAGGTTGAGGGGGGATATGCTAGCTCTTTATAAATACATCAGAGGGATTAATATTAGGCGAGGAATTATTTAAGCTTAGTACCAATGTGGAAACAAGAACAAATGGGTATAAACTGGACACTAGGAAGTTTAGACTCGAAATTAGATGAAGGTTTCTAACCATTAGAGGAGTGAAGTTCTGAAACAGCCTTCCGAGGGGACTAGTGGGGGCAAAAGACATATTTAGCTTTAAGACTAAGCTTGATAAGTTTATGGAGGGGATGGTATGATGGAATAGCCTCAATTTGGCAACTGATCTTTGCTTATCAGCAGGTAATATGCCCAGTGGTCTGTGATGGGATGTTAGATGGGATGGGATCTGAGTTACTGCAGAGAATTCTTTCCTGGGTGCTGGCCGGTGAGTCTTGCCCTGCCCACATGCTCAGGGTTTAGCTGATTGCCATATTTGGGGTCGGGAAGGAATTTTCCTTCCAGGGCAGATTGGCAGAGGCCCTGGAGGTTTTTCACCTTCCTCTGCAGCGTGGGGCATGGGTCACTTGCTGGATGATGCAGCTTGAGGTCTTCAAACCACAGTCTGAAGACTTCAATAACTCAGACATAGGTTAGGGGTTTGTTATAGAAGTGGATGGGTAGGATTCTGTGGCCTGCTTTGTGCAGGAGGTCAGACGAGATGATCATAATGGTCCCTTCTGACCTTAAAGTCTATGAGTCTAAATAAAAAGCACATTCAGCACAAAATGACTCTGGTGACTTCTTCTTATCTGTTTCCTTAGGCAACTTTGGAAACAGATGAAAGCTGTGCTGCTCATAACTAATGGCACTTGCATCAATCATCAGGGGAATCAGGTGATCCAGCAAGAGACAAAGCAGCAGAGCAGAAAGCTGCAGTGTCAGTGCTGGAAGAGTCTCTCCAAAGCCTCCCCTCTCCAGTTGCTATGATTCTATAATATGCTAAATCCCATCTTCTAAGACAAATCTTTATAAAAAATTCTTCCTGCCTTTGCTCTCAGCATCAAACGGTTCATAGCAGATTCAACACTTAATTATTTTTGCCATCCTGCTGTCGACAAGAAAAACAAAGAGAAATGGCCAGATGCTCAGCTGGTACGAATTATTGCTGAAATCAGTGGAATTACATTGATTTATGCCAGCTGATTATGTGGTCCAAAAAGTGTGGCCGAGGCATCTAAGGCACTATTTGGATAACTGTGCATCTTTACAAACTGGCACAAGCCTGTATTCAGTGGGGAATTTGGAACTGCAAGTTCAGGCCTATCAGCTGGTCTAGGTAATATGCACACCTCTGGAGTGGAGAACAGTTCCTGGCTTCCTGTCCCAGTAATGTCATCCTCTGGGTTAGGTCCCCTTTCCGCCGCCTCCGTGCCCTCCAAAGTATTCTCGGGCCTCTTGGTGATGGAGGTGGGATTGTTATTGAGGATAGCATCCAGCTCCTTATAGAACTGGCAGGTCTTAGGTGAAGCCTCTGAGCAACTATCTGCCTCCCTTGCCTAATGGTACATCTGCCTCAGCTCCTTTATCTTTGCTCTGCATTGCAGCGTGTCCTGATCATAGCCTGTAGCAGAGTGGTCCCCTGCTCCTGCCCTTAAGAGTTAAAAACAGTCCTGGGGGAAGGTTGTGGCTGGGAGCTGCTAAGCCTGGGCTGATTGGGGAAAGTAGGCTCAGCTGTGGCCATGTCCCAAACAGGCCCAGCTGGCTCCTATAAGAGGCTGGGAGCCAGAAGCCCAGACAATCTTCTCTAGCTGTAGAGGGCAATGGGCCTGGCTGTAGGGACCTGAGCTGAGTACCTGAGTGGAGCAGGGCAGGGGAAAGGCAGAGATGCTGGGGAGGCTCCAGCCTGGAAAGCCCCAGGCTGCGGCCTAGCACAAGGCTTACAGGTACTGGGGGTTGCAAAGGGCAGCCCGGGGTAAGCAAAGGCAGCAGGTCCAAACCTTCCTTGCCAGTGATGAGTAGGTTGATACTGCAGTCTGCCCCAGGGCATGAGGCTAGACGATGACTGTCAGTAGCCTTATACTGAGGCGAGGTGGGAATAGTGGTGGGAGTTCCCTGAGGAGGGGAGACCCTAAGACAAAGGGGTTACTGTCAGGGGGCAGCACCTCAGGTAAAAGGACACCGGGTCCAGGGAGGGACACAGGGGCCAGAGGACAGGTGGATCATCAGCCTGCAGAAGGAGCTCCGGGGCTGGAACTGAGCTAATTCCTAGAAGTCACCAGCAGGAGGTGCCGCAGGGGTGAGTCCGCACGTCTACATAGCCCTTTTCGCACAAGCCTCGAGAAATCTGCGGGTAGGTATCCCAATTCCTACTGCTCAAGCACAATTGGGACTGCACAGCCTCCTCTCCCCATATACTAAGCAGATCCAACAGCTCCGCAGTGGTTCAAGCAGGAGAGCGTTTGCTGCGATAACCCATCATGGTCACCTGGGAAGATGCAATGAGACTTCTCCATGCCGAGCAAACAGGAAATGAAATTTCAAAAATTACCGTGTCTTCTAAAGGAGAGGGGCAGATGGTTGTTTACCTGGCTGCACGGCAGTGGAGTTCAAACTGCTGACCAGAGCGGTCAGGAAGGACATTGTGCGACACTTCCTGGAGGCCAACTAAAGTGATGAGATGAAGCATGGTATCTACACTTGCACTTTGTCGACAAAAATGTAAAGGAAAAAGACGTAAATCTCTCGTAAGGGTGGATGTATTTTGTTGCCAAAACCAAGCATTTTCCCTGACAAAAGTTGCCTTGCCATACGTACGCACTCACTGTTTGGGTTGACAAACGGCAGTTTGGGCAACTAAACTTGGTAGTGTAGACAAGGTCTAGGATCTTACATGGGAATATATTGAAAAATCCACATCCCTGAGAGACATAATTATACCAACCTAATCCCCAGTGTAGGCAGCGCTAAGTCAACAGAAGAATTCTTCTGTCAACCAACTACCATGTCTCTGGGAGATGGATTACCTACTCCGATGGGAGAACCCCCACTGTTTGTGTAGGTACAGTCTACAGTGAAGCATTTTAAGTATAGACGTACCCTCTGAGTACCTTTCCTGAAGAAGAGCTCTGTCTGGCTCAAAAGCTTGTCTCTCTCTCATCTGCAGAAGTTGGTTGAATAAAAGATATTACCTCACCCACCTTCTCGCAACATCTCCCAGCATCAAGGGGAAAAAAACATTTACCTTCCGGAGTATTCTTTCAGAGCTGTTCCAAGCTGTTTGGGAACAGTCTGTTGAAAATATTGCAGTGAAAGACATGGAGTATTATGAGTCAATTAAAAATTTATATAGAGAAATGCTTCTTTTCTGCATCCAGCTGTTATCGTTCCTCTTGTTTGGAAAAGTAAACTGAAAGATTCAGAGCCTCAGTGGGGGGAACAGGAACAAACAAATGAAATGTGAGGACCCACTGGTTTAGAAAAATGGGCTTGTTCTAAACACACTGTAGCATTCTGCTTCGGCCATGACTTGAGTATTCTCAGCCTGATCACATTTTACATTAAAGGTATCAGTAGTTTATAAAAGGTTAATAAATGATGGATAGATGTTTTAAGCATGTTGCACACCTCATAGTAGTATGTGTTATGAATGATTCTAAGCACATTAATAGAAGGTGCAATATATATATATAAGTAGAGCTGGGGAAGTTTGGGGGGGCAAATAGTAAATTCAGGGGAAAATGTATTTTTCAGGGCACCAAGACCATTCATACATTTGGATCGAATTTGGCAAATAGTTTTATCTGAAAAAAAAAATGGGAACAAAAAAAAAAATGAAAACAGTCCATTTCACTAGGAGTGTGCTGAAGCACTGGAATGGATTACCTAGGGAGGAGGTGGAATCTTCTTCCTTAGAGGTTTTTAAGGTCAGGCTTGACAAAGTCCTGGCTGGGATGATTTAGTTGGGGATTGGTCCTGCTTTGAGCAGAGACTGGGACTAGATGACCTCCTAAGGTTCCTTCCAACCCTGATATTCTATGATTTTAGCCACTTCAAAATGAAACACCGAAAGTTTGTCTTCACATACAACGCTGAAGTGGCACCTCTCTAGCACTTCAGTGAAGGTGTTATTACACTGGTGAGAGAGCTTCCTGTCAACCTAGTGCTGTCTACACGGGGGGTTAGGTCGGTAAAATGACATTGCTCCGGGGTGTGGATTCGTCATCCCCTGAGCGATGTCGTTATACTGATATAGTTTTGAAATGTTTTATTTTGACTTGATTTGTTTTGAAATGTAGCTAAATTGGAAAAAAGAGAGAGTGAAAAACACCTGAAAATGACCTGAAACTAGCTAGAAAATGAAAAACTCACAAGCCACTAAAAAGCTATTCATTAGTTGTTTACCCTTTCTAAACTACTGATAAAAGGTACCCTTCATGTACAGAGGGATCATAAGGGGTTCTCTTTTTTTCTCAATAAGACAAGATAACAACAAGAGACCCGCTTTATATGACAGGTACATTTATAAACAGTTTAGAGTGGTAACTGTGCCTCTAGGTGAGTTGTCAGCAACAAGGATCAAACTCTGGGCCTCTGGTTCTGAAAAGAGACCAGAAGCTTCTGCTGTTAGAGCTAAGGGAACCACTTTTGCTAACACCAGCTACAGTAGACTCATGAATCTGTAGATGCGATCCAGCCACCAGCAGAAGGAGCCAGAATGCCACACAGAGTGGGCGTGGGCTACAGAGCCAGCTGGAGGAGAGCTGAGACTATTTGTTTTTAATTGTCAAATGATTCACAACTCAGCTGTGCACCTCACAAGCCTATGTGATCATGTGATCACTGTCTCCTCTCACCTCTCCCATCCTTTGTTACACTGGGCTTCTTTCTTCTTGTTTCTAAGAAGGCTGTAAGGTTCTCAGGCCACGGATCACTTTTCCCTGTGTGTCGTACAGTATCTAGCTGATTGGAGTTTTCAGACGATACTGTAAGGCAAAGAATAATTAACAATAGCAATTAAAAGAATCATCTTCTGGAGAATGCTGTTCACTTGGGGGGGGTCACATTCTGACAAAATTTCAAATTAAAAAAGGGGGAGAGGTTGGGGAATTTCAATGAATTTTGGGAGGAGATTCCTCCCCCATTTTGAATCAATCATAAAGCGGGCCAACATTTTTCAAAATTTCAAATTCAAAAGAAATTAAGGGGAAAATTTCAAAAGTATTTCTTGAAATGTTCCCTCCTCCCCCTAGCAACTTTACTGGAGGAGGCCAATGAAAGCCGCTGATATTTTCAGGCCACTGTCAGAGGCCAGACTGGCTGCAGGCCAGCTCCCTGACTGGCTTTGCTGCTACGCAACCAGTGAGTCCAGCTGCATTGGCTTGGAACTGACTGAGTGGCCACAGCCTCTGTCTGGCTGCTGGTTTAGCAGCCCTGTTTAGAAGCCAGCCTCCCCCAGCAGATCAGCAGCTGCCCAATATGTACTATGCCTGCAGCTGTGTTTACCTTTGTTCTAGCCCTGTTCCTCTCCAGACCTGGTTCCCTTCTGGCTTTGATCCCTGGCTTCACCTCTGGTTGACCCTCTGACGTTTGGTTACTGATTCTCCACTTGTTTCTTGGACTCTGCCCACCCTAGATCTAGCTTTAACTGGGAGGCTGAACTCTTGTTTCAACCACTAATCTGACCACCCATAGCCCAGCTGGCTATAGCCACTCCTAGAAGCTCTAGCACAGGGGTTCTCAAACTGGGCTTGGGACCTCTCAGGGGGTCGTGAGGTTATTACTGAGGGGGTTGTGAGTTGTCAGCTTCCACTCCAAACCCCGCTTTGCTTCGAGCATTTATAATGGTGTTAAATATATTCAAAAGTGTTTTTAATTGATGGGCGGGGGGGTCGCACTCAGAGGCTTGCTATGTGAAATGGGTCACTGCTACAAAAGTTTGAGAATCACTGCTCTAGCAAGATCTTCCTCCAAGCAATAACATTACTGTGGAAGCCAGCGTAAATGCTAGATAGCATAGGTCATTTTAAAAATAAATGTAGGAATTCGGTGACTGGTTTAAGCATTCTTGTTATTATACGGGTGCTCCCTGTTCACCTCCTTATACAAACAGCGCTGGCCCAGCAATCGCCTAGATTAAATCCCCTTTCACGCCCTTTAGGGAACCTGGAATAGAATCCCAGTTCTAGTCTCCTACTTTCCTGGTCCAAAGGTCCAGGAGTCCTGGCGAAAGGGCATGTTTAGTGCCTGTGAGAGGAAGTTGTGCCTTACATTGCTCAATAGGGACCCCTCTGGCTGAATGAGGAGGCAAGCTCCAAAGGGATTAGTTTGGCTGTGGAAAGGATGGTGGATGCAACATGGGACCTCCAGGTTTGGTGTGATGATGCAGGGGAAACATTAGGAAGCTACTATTGATGGAAGGGTGCGATGGGCCAGGCTCAGAATAATGCATCACATTCCCTCCCATCCTCGTGTTGGAGTTGAGTTCAGGCCCAGGGGACATTGGGCAGACGCTCCCCTTCCCCCAGCTGATCAGGTGAGAATGCTCGTTACACTGCCTGCCAGCCCCCTTGACAGCACGTAGAATTGGCCAAACTCTGAGCGTCAATCCATGTGGCGGTGAAGGGAAGAAGGGAGCTCCCTCACACTGAAGCAAAGAGCAGACCAGGCCCTCCTTGGTTCCCAGGAAACCCCAGCCAGGCTTTCTGTAACATTTCTGCAGCCAGTTTTCTCCCAACCAAAGAACATTTTGTCCAAATGAGCCATTTACATTTTGCCTACAAAAGGACCTGGGGCTATTTCCCCTCCCCTGCTTTGCTGCCTTTAGTTTACAAAGCTTGTCAGGGCTAATTGCATTAGCTTTTTCACAGTGGGAGCTTTCCTTGGCATGTGTTTTCTGCTCAGACCCCTGTGCAATTTCAGCAGGGTTATTTCAGTGTGATTGTTCTTCTTGCCAAGAGCCGTCGTTATGAAATGCATCCTTGCAGCTCTGCCAACCTCCCAGCCAACTGAGAATCTGCTCCATTGGACCTCAAACAATTTGGGCCCATTTGGTATTTGGGGCAGTTGACATCATTATATTGAATCTGCAAAAGGGCCGGGAAAGAGCTTTTTCTTCTCTTCCCTCATCTGGGTCTTCAACAATACCTCATTTCTTTCACAGTCCTCCTCTGCCCCTCACACAGCCGAGACAGGCAGGGAAGCACTTGCCTGTCACGTCAAGGAGCACCCTGCTATCAATCAAGTTAAGTGGACCTTAGAGGACTGCTGCTGCTCCCACCCCCTTCCACTGGCAAGAGGAGCTCAAGCAGCAGTGAAACCAGGGGAGTGGAGCAGGATTCTGGAATCCCAGGTAGGAGGTATGGATCTTTTGCATCTCCTCTGCTGGGGGACGCTGGGTTGGGGTTGGTGGATCCCCCAGTAGGCAGGTCATTATCTCCTGCAGAGTGCAAGTGCTGCAGCCTCCGGGGCTATGACACACTTGCAATTGTGGTATTCGGCCTGGGAGAATAATGTTGTCCTCCCCCACTCCCCAGCAGAGCAGCCCAGTTACTGGCAGCATGCACCAGGAAACAGTTTTTTGTCCTCTGAGAACACAGGATGATGAAGGTTCCAAGTCCTGGCTGGGCTGGTGACGCGCATTTGCCTTGCATCCCTTTAAAGAGTTTGGGAGCTTTCTTGTGAATCTTCCCGATCTTCTGCCCGGGCAGCAGTAGCTAGGCTTTGTAACTGTATGCAAACGTACTAAACATGGTTATTTGGAACCCAGCTGTGTCTGGGGAGTTTCTTCATGTCCTTAATGTTCTGCAAAGAATAGGGCTGGACAATAAACAATTTTCCTGTCCCAGGAAAAATGTTGAGAATTTTGGAACATCTTCCTGATGTGCACCAGAGACCGCTAGAAGATTTTCACATAAACCCAAAGAGAGACAGAAAGCCCTGACACCCCAGAAATAGCCAAAAGCCTGCTGGTTAGGGTTTATGCCTGGAGTGTGGGGGCTGGGGTTCTGCCTGATTTGGACACAATATCCCTGAGTGAGTTGTCAGCAGCCTGGTGTACCAGGAAAACAATGAGGAGTCCAGTGGCACCTTAAAGACTAACAGATTTATTTGGGCATAAGCTTTTGTTGGTAAAAAACCCACTTCTTCAGATGCATGGAGAGATGCATCTGAAGAAGAGAGCTTTTTCTCATGAAAGCTTATGCCCAAATAAATCTGCTAGTCTTTAAGGTGCCACTGGACTCCTTGTTGTTTTTGTGGGTACAGACTAACACGGCTACCCCTCTGATACGGTGTACCAGGGGAGATCTGGTGTCCAGACTTTAAAATGATGTTGCAAAGTGTTCAAGATGTGTGAAGCTTCAGAGAAAAGCTACAAGAATGATTCAAAACATCTCTTACAGTGAGAGACTCCATCTACCTACAGAGATCAATCTATTTTGTTTGTTGAAAAGAGGATTATGAGATGACTTGATTGCGGTCAACCAGTCCCTACACGGGGAGAACATACCTAACATTAGAGGGCTTAGTGATCGAGCAAGGCAATGGCATTGTATGTAGAGCTGAGCAGGAAATGTTTTCTTCCATCACACCAATATTGCTGAGTGTTCAAAATAGTTTCCCATCTCAAATTGGGATGTGTGACAGGGCCTGGTCCGCTCCTGCCTTCTTGCAACCAAACTATGCGGAGGCCTTCTTCAGGTCAAATACCAGTGCTTATTTACAAAGTTTACTCTCATTGCCTTTACAGATTGTGCAGCAGCTTTAGGCACCTAAGCGCAGCCAGAGAGAGACCTCCCAGTGGCCTTGAAACTACCAGCCTACAGCTCTTTCACAATCTCTTTTGCTCATTTGTCCCTTCCTTCCTGAGCCTTTGTACCTTCTGAGCTAGTGAGGTAATTAGCTTTTGACTCTCTCTAGCCTATCCTCAGTCTAGCAGTTTGGCACAGTTCCCATATTCAGATGTGCGGGGGAAGGAGGGGGAAAGCTAAGTGATGTTGCCGTGATCAGCCTGCTGGATCATCTGCTGTTGCCCAGTACTCTGCTGCAGGATGAAAAGTCAAAAATATTCAAGAGCTGAAAACTCCATTTTGAGGACGGGAGAGTTTGTTTCCCATCAATCAAAATATTATGTTTCAATCATTTCAAAATGTTTCATTTTGATTCTTCTCACACACACCCCAACCCTTAGGCCAATTAGCTTAAAATTCTAAAGAAAAAGTTGTTTTCAACCAGAAAGCCATTTTTTCTCATTAAAAAAAAATTCTCAATATTGTTTCTCCTTGGGAAGTTTGTCATACCCGCCTATTTCATGAACAATTTGGGTTTGGATGAATCAGCATTTTTGATGAAAAACAATTAATCGAAAAAATTTCTGACCAGCTTTAGTTTCAAGTTGTGGTGGCTGGAATTAGAAAGTCGACAAATTCAACTGGAAATAAGCTTCAAAGGTTTATTAATGAGGTGCTAACAAAATATAATTCATAAATAAAAATTAATCATTGGAACAACTTATGAGGGACATGGTAGATTCTTCATCACCTGAAGTCTTAAAATAGATTGGATGTCTTTCTAAATGATATGCTCTAGTCCAATCACAAGTTGTTGGGTAAGATGCAGGAATCACTGGATGAAGTTCTCTGGCTTGTGTTATAAAGGAGATCAGGCTAGATGATCATGATGGTCCCTTTCTGGCCTTAATGTCTATGAAGGTGACAACAGAGAAGTTAACCTGATTCACTGCTGGACCATGTACTTCCTGAACACTGGATCCGAACACACAACATGCTCCTAAGCCTGAACCGCCCAACAGCACCCACAGCCCTGGCTCAGTCTCCATCTCTGATTTGACACCAAACAGTCCCAAAGCTGTAGATGCTGCTGGGCTCATTTCCAAAATTTTGCTTGGCATTGAGATCCCAGCAGAACAATACTTGGGCTGTATTTTAGTGGTTCAGTCTCTGACACTGAGGGAGTTTGGTAGATGACCCCTCTTCTCTCTTCTTGGGAAGCCAAAACAAATAAAGAGGCTTCCTTGAGTCTCTGTCCTCCTCTTCCCCTTCGATAAAGCATTGAAGCGCTGCATCTCCGCATGCTAGAGCAACGGCCAGACCTTTAGACCCAGTATTGATTTTCCTCTGAAACGCGGCTCAGATAGTTTTCACTTTGCCATCCCCAGGAGAGACGGAGCGGGGCTGAGATTACATTACATAATTGTGTGTGAGTAAGGCAATCTCTTAGGATGCACTCTATGAGCCGCATGCTGACTCTGACAAATCGACTCACTGCTCCCACAATAGAAGCTGGGGTCTTGACCTCGGCAGCAAATCCCAGAGATCCCTTTCCTTGTGTCTTTGCTAAAGAGTTTTACTGCTGCTCTAACATTTCACCACACGTTTTCCCCCTGCAGCGAAACTCTCACAGCTCCCACTAGTGAAAATGAATTTACAAGGAGTTGAGGCCTGAATCTTATTCACCCGAGGGCCTTGTCTGTGGGTGTGCCTGCCCCATAGCACCCCCTGCTGGCCAGAATTGGCAGTGCAGACAATCGCTGCCTCAATTTCCCCTCACCAGGGTTTTCTGTCTCTCCTGGGGTTCTCGTGGCTCAGTCCTCTGGCTGTGTTGCCCTCCAAGTTCAGTGCCTTTTTGAAAAAAGTCCAAACAAAAAGTTCTTTTGCCCACTTGGGCCCTCTTCACCCTGCCCTCTGGGCTCTCTTTCAGGTTCTCTGGCTCTAAAGTAGAGCTCTGACTCCCAGACTCCTTCCCTGGAGTCCCCTCAAAGTCTCAAACTGTTTTTTTTTTTTGGCTCTTTTATGAGGCCCAGGTGATTATCAGGCTGTCACATAACCCCCATTCGTTTAGCTCCCTTAGGCTGGGAGGCAGCTCATTATGGCATCAGCAGGAGATGACAGACTAAGGCCAGCTAACTCCAGGTCTCCTGGCCCCTAAAGCAGCAGGCCATTGTGCCAGGCCCCATTATTCTGCTCTGGAAGCATAAAGGGTCACGAAGAGGGAGTGTAAAGGCCTGAGGCCCAGATCCTCAGATCAATGGGAATTAGGCACCTGAATAGTTTATTGTCATTTTCACCCACTGTGAGGCGACTTTATGCTGACTGGGAAGGCGGGGACATAGGTTAATGTATTTGCTGTGTTTTTCCCTTCAACTCCCCATTGCTGCCAGGGCTCATAAAGCAATGCCCAAAATATTCAAAGCTGCTGAGTCCAAGCCCATTCACCTGTCTCTGTTGTTAGCCCTTGGCATGGTGTTTTCACTGCCCTTTGCTGCCCTAGTGCTGAAGTGTGTGACCTGCAGATCAGTGACTCCTGGCCAATGAGCGGTTTTAGAGGGCATGACACCTCTAATGCAGGTCTGTCTCTACATCAAGATCCCTAGTAAGTTTTGGTACTGGCTGCAGAACTGTCTCACGGGCAGATTCAGCGGGTCCACCTCTACTCAGCACAGCGCTTAAAATGGGCTTAAGTATCATGCTGAACTCAGCCCTGAATTCTGAAATGGATACACCCTATACAAATGTATGTATTGTTTAGGGAAACTCTCCCTAGCTACTTTTTAAGGAGACCTGCCTTCAAAAAAGGTGGTTACATGACTTAAAACTCTGTGGGTGAAATGCGACCTTACTATCGGCGCACAGGACATGTTTCCAATTTACCTGAAAGAGGGACAGCACATCCTGGGGCTCCTTGTTTCGTCTAGTTCTAGTACAGAACTGCAGAGAAGATACTTGTGAGTCTTTGCCTCCTTTCCCCATCCCAAGGTCTAAAACATTGCTAGTGCCAGCATACACTGTGATGCCAAAGAGAAAATAAACACCAGATTGATCCAAAATGGTGGGTAGAATGTCCCTAGCGGGTTATCTCTTACCACACCCAGAAAAAGAGATAACATTGCATGAGTATCATTTTCAGGAGGAGCAACTGAATCTATCTGACTCTGACCTTGGAGAAATAGTAGGCATCCTTCAATCTTGAGAGATCATGGGTATGTGCTGCTGAAAGGTAAAGAATTTACACAGTTGGTTTTATGGCAGCTGTGGCTATAGCTGAAGAGACTCACTTGAGAGAGACAGTCTCTGCTGCATCTGTCACATTTAAAGGTGGTGTTTTGACCCTATCAGTTCTGCCTTTTGGAAGCTCTTTTGTCCTCTGCTAAGCTGGACAGCTTCCTCTAGGAACTCTGAAAACCTTTGTTAAGCTCTTGTTTCCAAAGCTGTGGTCCTGAGTGTGATCTTCCCAATTATCCATATCCATTTCTTGGAGGTCTCGCTTGCACACATCCTTGAAACACAATTTTGAGCATCCTTTGGGTCTTTTTCCAGATGCCAATTCACCGTAGAGGGTGTCCTTTGGGACGTGCCCATCATTCATTCAGCACACATGCCTGGGGCAAGTAGGGGTAATCCAACAGTAGCAAAATAGGAATGCAACTTTGGAGCAACCCTAAAGAGAACACTACTATGGATCAGGATTTCTGGTGTGGGAAATGTTATGTTCACAGCCTACACAGAGAGATGTTCAAGTAAAAACATAAATACTCTTGCTGGAAGGTTGTAATGTAACTCAACTTTGTTTCTTAGACTCCAGAACAATAACACACAAGAATCCAAAGGCTGAGAGAGACAAAGCAGGCTGCTCCCTAAGGCAGTGATACGCAACTCACCTGCATTTACTCAGGCTGGCTGTCTGCTGACTGCGACCTTCTCCCAGATGCTTCCCTACAGAGCCCCCTAGTCTGCAAGCAGGACAAGGAAAAACCCCTGCTCCTAAAGTGATAGCTTGCAGATCCAACACAGTCCTCAGCACACCACAGAAAAAATAATAACAGAGTTAATTAATTTGAAGGTTTATAGACTTAGGAGACTGGATAGAAGAGAAGAAGTGAAGCTGTGGAAGAGGAAAATTTGAAGATAAGACTCGGAAAAACAGTAAGACGTGTATCCTGGCTGATGTTGCAAACAGCAGCTTTGGAAAAAGGATGCCTCTCAGAAATTTGTCATTGCTGGGCTAGGGCTGAGCGAATGAGACTAGTGGAATTCAAGCTGCAGCCAAGGCAGTAGTGCTTATATCTCCTGAACTGAAGAGCAGCATCAGGTGGGTTCTGCTGTCCTTTTGGACAAATGCAGCATCCCTATGCTATGACATTGCATTAGAAGATCACTACAATGTTTATCACCTGGATTGCTGGCCAAGAGAAATTCTGCTTTCTCAGAGTCTCCCTTGGGCATGTGGAGAGCTGGAAAGAGCTATAGCTACATGGTGAAGTCACCAACTTGGGAGTCGGCTATGATGTGACAAGAGCTCATCTTTGGAGCACAGAGGGCACAATGAGGGGTTTGGTTTTGGCAGAATGTGAACCTACATTTGCAGGCTTCCCCCACCAATCCTTTTTGCTGCTCCAGAAGGGGATGGACTTAAGGCTAGAGAACACCACCTGATGTAATTTGACATAATGCCATTGACTTCCATGGATCTGTGCTGATTTAGGACAGCTGAACCATACGTTTTTAGGGGAAACTCATTAAGGTAGCCCTAGAGTTAAGTCCCAAAGAAAGAAAGGGGTTGCAACAGAAAGTCCTGCTAGGGATAGTCAGAGGAAGTGCAGCCACCAAAGCATATGCCAATACTGTTAATGCCTTTTTTTGTCTGTATCTCAAGGAGAGTTTATTTTGGCAGCAGCAAAGTGTATTAAAAAAGCATAACTCTGTTGTATAGATGGCATGTTTCACTGGCGCTGACCACAGCTTCCAGGATAAGACGGTGTAGATTTTTTCTGAGGACTGACAACAGGGCCAGATCCTCAGCGCGTGCAAATCAACACAGCTCTATGGATTTCAGTGGCGCTATGCCAGTTTACCCTAGATGAGGCTCTGGCCCTGGCCTGTTGTTTGATTAGTTTTTTAGCTTCTTTTTTGGGCATCTCATTTTTAATCAGGAAAATGGTGCATTATTGGACACAAGAAGAATGTGTAGTGTTCTCGGATTCTGGTTTGGCTCAAGAGCCAATCAGCAAGTAGGTGGACTCTTTGCACTAAGCCTGCCCCTCTACAGCAAAATCCTGTGTTATCTAGCGAATGCGTGAAGTGTAGAAGGTGCCACACAAAAATATCTGCATGGTTTGAATGTCAGCCAGGTCAAGTTGGGAAGCAGGAGATCTTTATTTCTAAATGAACTTTATGAACAGCCATTATGCGTGTGTGGGCGCACACGTCTGTTTGTCTGTCTGTGTTCTTTTATCATTAAAAGGCTCTACCTAGGATGGCTGATCTGAAAATCCTTACCAAGCTAGTTGGTCTAATTTTTGGAGTCCACACCATGCTGCCCCTCTATTCGGCCTATCTGAAGCATTCTGGTATGCCAAAAGCTCAATTGCTGTGTGTGTCTTCATGCCAAGAATGGAGCAGTCAGACTGAATGAAGGTTTTGTCCTCAGCATGTGTACTTGAGTCAGATCCCCAGGTCTGTGCTAGGCCCAACTGTCAGAATGAGTCCCCAAGCCAGGCCCCAGCGTTAGTTGGGGCTGCTCTAAGTTAAGAAGGGTAAGCCAGTTCTCTAGGAACTGTGCTGCCAGTGAGGTTCAGCAGAGGGCATGGCCTTATGTGTCTAGATACTGAGGTTCTCTGGATGTCACTGACCTGCTGCTTCTTGGTGTATGGGCAACGAGCTTCAGGTGGCATGTGACCAGAATTTGGTCTGCTCGTTGGATCATTAGCTTTCCTGGGCCGTGGACTGATGCGGAGCACAATGTGAATGCTGATCCATGCCCCCTGCCAACCTACTGATTGATCCAATATAGAATTTATATTCTATGACTTAAACATATACCATACGTCACTCTGCTGTATCACTCTTATGCTAGCATAACTCACATGTGGGTTGTGTCTCCCTTTGTGCCGGATCTGCAGAGGCTATGGGTCTGCTCCAGCCCCGACAGGGAGCTCTAGCAATTCATGTTTTTATCTCTGGAGGTCGCTGGTTCAGTACCACATGTATTGGGCCAAGGCGGTGGCTGTCACGTAAGTGGGTGCTCCTCTGGGATTTGAATTGCTGTAGGCCTCAGACACTCGGAATGAGCTTCCTCTGTCCAGAGGAAGTACGTAACCCACTGGTGAGTCTGTGGCACAGGTTCCCCCTCTGTGCCTGATCCACAGAGGATATAGGAGTCTACTACAGTCCAGTCAACAGAGCCTGGCTCTTTAGCTCAATCTGTAGCACCTCATGTTTTTAGCTCTGGAAGTCTCTAGTGTATCTCCTAGTGTGCTGGACAAGATGGCAGCCAGCACTTTATTGACGTATAATGTCAGGTTAGGACTAGATAGTCCTGAAGTGTGAGTGCAACAGGCTATACGGGAGCCTTCCACACACACCATGGCCCCAGCACATGAGCCGGATTCAGCCACAGTACATGAGGCCCCGGGGGATTCCAATGCAGAGAGTGGTGCTAAAGGAGGGAGCACCTCCAGCATCTGGACTCCCTGGGGGCAATACAGAGCCAAACTTGCACTCTGTAGTGACTAATTAACTGGTCCCCAAGTAAAATGCTTATGATCTCTGCTAGCTAGCATCTGCAGTGGTGGGGCTCACGCTACCCTCCTACCATTTCTAGAACTGAAAAGTTGCTCAGGTAGCTCACTGCCTGATGCTGAATCCTGACTGATCACACAAAGTCAAGCTTCCAATCCGAGATATTATTTGAACAAGAGGCTTCTTCTGGGGCCCAACTAACCAAACAAAATGCAAAAGATAACTGGGGAGAAAAAACCAAACCAAACCTACAACTGAGTCGCCAGTAAATCAGCAGAACTCTGTTAGTGGTGCCTGATCAGTGCTGTGCCCAGGAAATGAGTTTTAAAGGGGCAGACCAGTCTCTGGCTAGGAAGAAATGTCTCAGATATCATCGCTGCAGGGCTCCAGGTGCTGGGAACACAGCACTTGAAATCTTTGTGATAGAGAGCAGCCTATGTGCATTGGAAAGTGGATAGAAGTAATGTCTTGCTGCCCAATTCCCCAGCCAGCTGCCAGTTCCCTGCCTAACCCATCTTCCACCTTCCTGCTGTTCCCACCCCAGCCCAGCACAAATCCTAGATACAGAAGTACATCCCACAAAGCTAGGGATGGGTGACCCAGTTCAGACAAAGTGAGAGCTTCCAGGAGCCCTGCTCAGGACTCAAAATGGACCAGGTCTGCCTTGAGCTTTGAAGAAGTCTGGTTATTTTTTTCTATGTGCTTCAGCACATTCACACTGGAAGGTCGCTCTCCTCTAGATTTTTGGCCAGGAGCAGATGACCTGAATTACCATGAGAAACACTGTTACTCTCAGTACAACTGGGAGGAATACCAGAAGGCAGAGGGTCAGGAGCCCAACTCCAATGGAAAGTGCATGGCATCTGGGTGGCGAACTTTCTTGGGCTCCTTTGGAAATTCCAGCCCAAACCTTTTGATCTGACCTCACCCTAATGTAACCAAGTCATGAATCCAGTAAATCAACTGAATGAAGAGCAGTCCCTCTAGGTTTACGCTGCTGTAACTTAGACACCAGATTCACTCTAAAGTCCTGGGCTGGCCCAAACTATCACAGGATGGCTGGCTGACTGCATTGCACAAGCCACAACTCAGCTGCGCAGATCCTGGTGGGAGGAAAAAAATAATTCACAGGAGAGACCGAGTCAATGAGATTTACAAGCTGATTTGGCAGACTCAAGAGGTGTGGCTACTCCAGAGAAGCACGGAAACATAAAGGGGCTTCTCCAAGCCTTTTTAGGTTTGCCTCTCCCTGGTTCTCAAGTGGGCACACAGGGCATGTGTTTACTTTGCTGGGTTTATTAATGAACATTTCTGCCCTGAGCTTTCAGCTTAAAACACGTTGCCATTTGCGTCCCCGCCTTGAAAGCAGCAAATGGGCTGAAATTATATCCATCGCCGTTGCTGTTGGTTGACTGAGCTCCGCTGCCTTCCCCCCAGCCTGTTCCACATTTTTCAAATTTCTGGAGATTGTTTTTCACCTCCTGATGTTCTCTGGAGCTTGCCCAAGAGAAGCAAACACAGCCTGCCCCTGGCTGGTGGGGCAAGGGGTGGGAGGTTATGCTCTGAGTAAATTTAGCCTCTTACTGACAGATTTATCTCCCTTAATCAGAATTGTGTGGCGATTGTTTTTGTAGACTTAACTTCCCCAAATGCAGCCCCCGATTGCATAAATGCTTTTAGTTAAGAGCTAATTTCCTGGAGCGTGTGCCAGCGCTCTCTCCATGCAAACAAAACAAAGAGGGTGAATACAAAATATTTCACAATTACAAGGAAGTTTGAGCCAATAAATGTCCAGGAATGAGAAGGTGTCAGCGCACCCTTTCTCCACTTTCCCAACACCGTTCACATGTGTTACAGTGATGCTTCCAGTTAGCACTGTCCCCTTACACCTGGCCCTTCCGTGGGGACCGGGAGACCCTGACACACATCTATGGAGGGTGTGTCAGGTTGCAGTCCTTGTCCAGCTCTTCTAGAACCTCTTGGAATCATAGAACTGGAAGGGAATTCAAGAGGTCTAGTCCAGTCCCCTGGACTAAGTATCATCTCTGACAGGTGTTTGTCTAACCTGCTTTTAAAAATCTCCAATGATGGAGATTCCACAACCTCCCTAGGCCATTTATTCCAGTGCTTAACCACCCTGACAGTTGGGAAGCTTTTCCTAATGTCCAACCTAAACCTCCCTGGCTGCAATTTAAGCCCATTGCTTCTTGTCCTATCCTCAGAGGTTAAATTTTTCGCCTTCTCCTTGAACAACCTTTTATCTTCTTGAACGGCTATCATGTCCCCTCTCAGATCTTTTTTCCAGATTCAAACAAACCAATTTTTCAATCTCCCTCACATGTCAGTTTCTAGGGGGGGAAAACCTTTAATTTTCATTTTGGTTGGCTTTCTTCCTCTGGACTTTCTCAGTTTGTCCACATTTTCCTGAATGTGACGCACCGCAGAAGCCGACACAATACCTCCAGTTGAGCCATCAGCGCAGAGTGAGAGACAGAATTCACTTTCTCAGCTTGCTTACAACACTCCTGCTCAATATAATCCCAGAATGCAGTTCACTTTTTCTGCAACAGTGTTGCAACTGTTGACTCATATTTACTTGTGGGTCCACTATACCCCGATCTTTTCTGTGTAACCCTTCCTAGCGCAGTCATTTCCATTCGAAATGTGTGCAACGATTGTCCTTCCTAAAGTGGAGGCTTTTGCATTTGTTATATTGAATTTCATCCTGTTCACTTCAGACCATTTCTCCAGTTTTTCAGAATCATTGTCAATTTTTAATCTATCCTACAAAAGCACTTGCAACCCCTTCCAGCTTGGTTCATCCACAAACTTTCTAAGTGCGCTCTCTATGCCATTATCTAAATCGTTGATGAAGATATTGAACAGAACCGAACCCAGAACCAATCCCTGTGGGATCCCACTCTTTATGCCCTTCCAGCCTGACTGTGAACCACTGATAATTACTCTCTGGGAATAGTTTTCCAACCAGTTTTGCACCCACCTTATAGTAGCTCCATCTAGGCTGTATTTCCCTAGTTTGTTTATGAGAAGGTCATGGGAGACAGTATCAAAGTTTTACTAAAGTCAAGATATAGCCTCTTACTGAAGTTCCGGCTGCACTTTTCCTTTCATAGCCTGATGCAAGCATCAGGGCCTATTTAATCTTTTGTGGGTTCCAGTGCCCAGACTGTGGCCCCACCCACCCAGCCTCTTCTCCCCCCAAGTCCCCGCCTGCTGCTCACACAGGGGGGAGAAGGGGGAGAGAAGCGAGTAGAGAGTGAGGGGGCAGAGGCCGAGTGGCAGGTGGGACCTCACAGGGGAGTGGGGCCATGGTCTGTGTCCCGGGGCTCCTTCTTAGTGTGGGCCCGGTGCCATGGTGCCTTTGGCATCATTGTACTGCCTAGTACACCCCATCTGTGGCCCCACAAAATCATGGGACGTTCTCGTCAGCTTCTTCCTGGCACTGGCCATAACGGCCACCCATCACCATGAAAGGAGGAAGCCAGTGACTGTGGTGCTTATTTCCGATCCCTTGTTGTTTACAACTTCAGGCAGAGTTCCCCTGGGCAGTGTCCACTGAATCCTTAGACTACTTTGAGGAGGAGCGTGGGCTGCCGAGGGTTCTCTGCTTAGTGTCCTCCTCTGGATCCCTGATTTTTAACCTTCCCTCCCACCCCTGAGTTTTCATTTATTTTCCCAGTATGCAGGCATAACTTGGCTCCTTTCCTTGGTTGAGGGGGTGGCCTTTAGCTTTTGGTCAGGCTTCACCCCACCATTACCATAAAGGATTCCACTTAGTACTGATGCAGGGAGTCCCTCACGGCTGGCCATCACTAGAAAATTAGGTTGTGTTGGAACATGACCTTGAGGAGATGTGTTAACTAATGCAACCAGAGAAGGACATCATGTCAACTGGCCATGGGAGAACCTGGCTGGCAACATACATTTAAATATGACCAGTTGGTGCCATGTTAAACATGAGTTGGCTCTTGCTACAGAGTCATGTTATCTAACACAACCTAGGTTTCTAATGAAGACTGGCCCAAAGTTATCTACCACAGCTGAGTCCTCCCAAGGACCTCACAACTTGTGTTTTCTCAAATGATATCTCACACAGTTGTCTGGAACTATTCTTTGTTATTAACTAAAATGTCCATCTTTAAACTTTCATGAACTATTCCCAGATTTACAAATTATCCTGATGAAAAAAGCCATGGCAGCGAATGCGCCTGATAACTATCCCAGAGCTGAGAGAAATGGACATGCTAAAATGGGAGGCTATTGGAATAAAGGATATGGGCTTGCTGGCTGGACATTCTGTGTGAGAAACCATGGCTTTGGAATTCACATGATCCCACTTCGTCCAACATAGCCTGAAACTGACGGCATTCTCTTCCCTGCTACATGTGGCTGGGCCCTATGTAGTGCACGTTGAGCCTGCTATAGGAAGGAATCTTTTTCACTCAGGCAGTAGAGACTTATGCCTTTAGAATGCAAGGTGTCAAGTTCAGTCCCTGCTGCTGATAACTCACCTAGGGACACAGTGAAATTCAAGTCTTTCCCTCCATAATGCTGGGTTCTGTGCAAGAAACCAGGGGCAGCGGGTTTGTACAATTTTTGGTGGTGCCCAGATCAGGTCCAAGTCCCGCCCCCTCCCCACACCTGCCTATGGGAGTTTGGGTGGAAGGAAGTTTGGGCGCAAGGTGCAGGCTCTGGGCTGGGGAAGAGGGTTGGGGTGCGGGAGAGGATGCGGGGTGTGGCCCTTACCTCAGGCAGCTCCTGAAAGCAAACTGCACACTGCTCTGGCAGCGGCTCCTAGGTGGAGGGTCTGGGGGCGGTGTCTCTGGGCACTGCTGCCTGCAGGCACCGCCCTCTCAGCTCTCACTGGTCGCAGTTCCTGGCCAATGGGAGCTACAGACTCGGTGCTCAGGGTGGGGGCAGCATGTGGAGACACCCTCCCCCCTGGGGCTGTAGGGCTATTCCAGCCTCTTCTGGAAGTGGAGCACAGCAAGGCTGTGCAGGAAGCTGCCTTAGCCCCGCTGCGCTGCCAGTGGTGGTGGCGGTGGCTGGGGCCCCCTGGGCCATTTTAAATCAGCAGGGGGGGTGTCAGGCAGGGCCAGGAGATGCTCTGGGGGAGGCGTGTGGGGGTGGCAGGAAGGACCGGGGGAATGCTCTGGGGGAGATGGGGCCGGGGAGAACATTGGTGGAGCCGGGCCCTCAGGCCCTGAATATTCCTGGAGCATGGGCACCACAGGCCCATATAACTCACTGCCCCTGCAAGGAGCAATGCCGGGAATGAGGGAAGAGTCCATTTCTCCCGGCCCACGGATCAAGCACAGGACTGCAGCACAGCACCTCTCCAAGAATAGTGGCCACAGTCCCACAATGCCCCTCTGTGAGGGCAGGGGTTCTGGGACACTGGACCTGCCTAAGTATAGATCCCATGGCCTCCTCTGCACTGGTCTATTTAGAGTCAAAACGGACTCCCCCCCACTCCTCTCTGTACCACCTGAGCAGCAACTCTACCCTCATCCATCCCTACAGGAGCTACCCTGGGAGTTTGACGCTCTCCATATTTGGTAACTAAAGTCTGAGGCCTTTTTCTGCAGCCATATTAGGAAACCAGCCGCCATGAGCCAAGAAGCAGGAAGTCACATCCTTACATTCCATCTAAATTACACTAAAACAATGTACTGCCAGGATGTTAAGAAGAAGATTCCCGTCCTGACAGTACCCACCATCGCCAGGTAAAGAAACAGATCTTGAGCTGTTTAAAGAAAACTTTCTTTGACATTATTCTGTCTGGCAAGGAATCACTTATCTACAGCTGTGAGTGCGAAATCTCAACAAATAGAGGTTATGGATATTACTGTTTCAGGCTCTTTCACTGGCAAAAGACCCTGCAAACCATGGAAGGGTAACGGTGGGTGCCCTAGACTGTGGAGTTATGCCTTTAGTCCTAGGAACAGGGTAAAGGTGGATGCCCCCTGAGTGTGCGAGGAACAGGTAGATTTCATCCTTTGTAGTGGTGGAGAGGCTAATTCAGTCAAGCATCCAACAGACCCATCCATTTGACTCAGCAGTGTCTCTCTCTCTCTCCCCATCTGCCTTAAGGCTTTTTAACTGCTTTCCATCACTGCAGCATATGAGCATCTTACACGTAAAATCAATAGCAATAACAATGTCCCCAGTGGGCTGCATGGAGTCTCTGGTCCTGCTGCCTTTTGGATGGCAAGGCCTCTGGTGGGGGTATTTTGCTGGTTGCTTGGTTTGTCGTAGCTTTTTATTTCATTTTTCATTTTTTTGGTGGGTGGCATTGGGGTAGATTGGGGGCATGAGCGTCATTCTTGCCGTGATGGAAAGTGTTTTTAAAAGGAAATCGGTGGAGACATTATTAGCAAGAAATAGATTCTTCTTTCTGCCTTTTGCTAAGGGAAACAAACTCAGCAGCTTATGTGTGATTTAATTTTCCATGGATTTAGAACTTGGTACAAATGAAGGGACACATGTTATCTGCTAGTGGGAATTTTTGGTTCTCTTTAATTCCAAGTCTGAGCCTACTGCATTTATGAGAGCCAAAATATTCCCTATGAATTCCTACATGTGCTATCCAAAGATCCCATTTGCCTTATAGTTCAAAGTTATGGAATCCAAGTCCTGTATGGATGCAATTATTACTATTAAAATAATTCTTCTCTTTCTCACTCTGTGTTTCCAACACTTCATGATCTTAATCATCAAAAAATATTTTGCATTTATGGGCAAATCTTGCTTCCCTTTCCCCTAAGGGTGCTGGCTGGAGCACAACTGGTGTGGTTCTACCATGATTAGGGACAGTAGTCAGGGGCTGGGTGCTCTGCACATCACAAAGCACAGCTCAGCAAGGACTCCTTTCACCTCAACTTGCACTGGTGGCTTGGGCTGGGGCCAATGAAGGCTGAACTGGCCATTCCCTTCGGAAGCACATCAGCAGTGAGGGCTAGCACAGCAATGGTTGCGGAGTGTCTTTGGAGAAAGATTCCCAGTGGAATCCCTCAGTCAACAGTCCTGTTGGCTGGATTAAAGATTTAGTCCACAGTAAAAATGCTGAGATAACTATTTGTGGAAGGAGCACAACATACCCCATGATATAAAGTCTGACTGGCATAGTGTGAGCAGAGGTGATAGGGAGACCAGATAGCAAATGTGAAAAATCAGGAGGGGGGTGGGGAGTAATAGGAACCTATATAAGAAAAAGACCCCAAAATCGGGACTGTCCCTATAAAATCAGGACATCTGGTCACCCTAAGCGGTGATCGCACATAGATCTTGGGAAAGTACTTTGCTTGATCTGTGTAGCTCCTTTTTTCCAAATGTTTCCTTGTTCTTGGGGTGTTGCTATTGCATGAGACCTTGCAGAGTGATCAAAACAACACCTGTGAACTTCCACAGCTCTGGACAAAAGAGCATGTAGCTCAGTGTCTGAAGTCTCTGCTTTATGTTTCAGAAGAACTGGAATTGGATTCTAGGTGCAGTTGTATCTTCATCAAAATTCTATTAAGAATTCAGCTATAATTGTACCGATGGGGCGGGGGGGGGTTATGTTTTCTTTTGCTTTAGAAAAAGTAAGATCTGCCCTGAAGTATTACATATTCACGAGGCAATTTAGGTTGGTAAGGAACAGTTCAGCCATGCAAAGATACGGTGGCTGGAAGCCAAAGTTAGAAAATTATATAAGGAAAAAATATAAGAAACAAAAAATGCAAATTGAAAAGAAGATGCAAATTTTGTTATGGGGAAGATAATTAACCTAGGGGGCAGATTATAAAAGGATACGCTGGATTCTCCATGCTTTGCTGCCTTTCACACTGTAGTCCTACCACCAATTATTGAGCTTGATAGCATTTTAATAGGCCCTGATTTAGGCAAGCACTGTGGTTAACTCCAGCCCAATTCAGGAAAGCACTTGAGCTTAACTTCAAGCATGGGCTTATCTACTTTATTGACTTCAGTGGGACTTAGACACATGCTTGAAGTTAAGCACATACGTAAGTGCTTTTCTGAATCAGGACCTGTGATGGGATCCCTGGGATGCAACCTGGGACTGTGGGACCGCTGTGCCCCATTAACTCACTAATCTGGGTTGACTCTCACAGTGCCTTACCGGTGACAAGGAGCAAACCCCTCCAGGTGCTGTTATCACTCAGTACAACTGCATGTGTGATGCCCACACCAAGGTAGATTGCATGAATGATCCCAGAGCCACTCACGAATCACACAGAGAAAGGCATCAGCCAAATCTCCCCAGCTCCCAGACATGTACGTCAGGAATGTACCATTTTGCATTGCTCAAGCGTCTTTCTTGGGCAATGCAAATTTATTAATTGGTTCACCACTTCATCAATGGAAAGTGGATATACACCAGCCTTTGTAACCTGAGCAGATTTACCAAACGCTTCAGTCAAACTCACTGATAGGGATGAATATTAGAATAAGTCTATTGATAACAAAAGATAGATTTTAAGTGATTTTGTGTGATAGGTAAAAAGTCAGAGTAGTTACCAAAAGAAAATAAAAGATAAGCACACAGTCTAAATTCTCAACCTTATTAGATTAAGCAATATCTCACCCCACTGGATACTGCAGGTTGGGTACAATCTTTCATACACAGGCTCTCCCTTTTAGCCTGGGGAATCCATCTCCTCAGCTCCAACGTTTCTCGTTGCCTTCAGCATAGGTGGGGAAAAGACAGGACAAAAACTGTGCAGCCTCTGCCCCCCATTTTATGTCCTCATTCCATGTGCTTGGAGAACACAAGCCCAGTCATATCTGCTGGGCATTGCTGAGCACTTCCCCGGGTGCGGCCTTGTCCAAGTGAGTCATTGAATTTTAGCTCCCTTGCTGGACAATGGCTATTGATGGTTGTTTGACACCCACCCAGGTGTTGGTTAGCTCCCTTGTTGTTGTTTCTGGGGGGGGCTGATATCTGGGTGATTCCCCAGCTGACAGCATATTTTAGTGACAACCATACAACGCAATCTCTTAACTTCATATGCACTAATGATATACATATTTAGATAGACAAAAGGCTTTCTGCAGATCATAGCCTTTCCCGTGATACCTTACATAGCATGTTTTATGAAATATCACAACTGTATACAAATGATGAATATGGGGGTTACAGGGCACTCCCCCAAGGTATAGAGTGTCACAGGACCTAATGGCTCAGACATCAACTGCTTTAAGCACCCACGTAAGGAAATCAGCATGTTTAAGAAGTTCCCTTACTTGCTTATGTGACGTCGCTGGTCTGGGCAGGGCGGTAAGGGGGCAAGTGGGTGGGGAGTGGACAGGCCAAGGCAAGGAAAAGGCAGTGCCTTGGCTCCACCCCCAAGACAGCCAGTGCAGCTGAGCTGGTATGGAGCAGGACTGAAGCTGTGCCAGGTATAGGGGAGGTGCAGACTACTTCCCCTCCTCCCAGCTGACTACAGGGGCACTGGGACTGCATTGTGGTTCTCTGAGACACACTTTGATCTGCTCTTGGGAATCCCAGTAACAGCCTGTTCTTGGCTCAGGGAACATGGAGACTCCACAAGGAACCATTGGGTGAGGTTCTTCGGCTGTAGTATGCAGGTTGGAGTAGAAGCATTGTGTCCCCTTCTGTCTTTAAAGCCCATGATTATCTCCTGGTGGGCAGCCATCCATCGTGAAGGCAAGTCTATTTTCTGGCTTTCAAAAATTCTCTGGGCTGAAATCCATTCAAGCTGGAGAGCAGCTCAGACACAGCCCAACCCCAGCCGGAAGGGATTGCTCTTGCGCCACCCTGGGATCATTTTCTGTCATCTCGGTGCCTGTGGTCCTGCCTCTTACAGTGGAGAAGGTTTCTCTCTGCTGCCTAGGTTAGGGGTTGGGAGCCATCTGTCCCCTTCTTTCAGTATTTTGTGTCCATCCTTTCCCCCATTTTTCCCCATCTGACACACTCCAGCTGCGGGGATCCCTGCTGGTTCCTGGGCTCTCCTCCTCCTGCCCACCAAAGCTTGATGAGGCAGCAGGTTCCCACTTATATTATAGGACCATGTTTAACTACTTCGGTTTTGTAAGTTAAATGATGCTGCAGCCAGCTAGGGAGTGAGGGCAGCAACTCCCCCTACACAAATTCCCTGCTATCACTAAGAGTTCAAATCTTACAAGAGGCACCAGGCTGCGGTCTAAAATCCTCCCAATACGTGTATCCTTTAACTGATTATATGTAAGGCTACATTTTACTCACAGGTATTTTTAGTAAAAGTCATGGATAGGTCACGGACAGTAAAAAAAAATTCATGGCCCGTGACCTGTCCATGACTGCTACTATATTCTCCTGACTAAAACTTGGTGTGTGGGTGGGGGCACAGCTCAGGAGGGCAGCCCTGGGAACACTGCGGGTGCTAGAGGGGAAGGCCTGGGGGCACCATGTGTGCTGGGGAGGGGTGTGTGGCCCCAGGGGGCTACACATGTGCTGAGGAGGGGGCACAACCGTGGGGGGCTCTGCAGGTGCTGGGGAGGGTGATGAGGCCTGGGTACTCAATGGGGACCACCATGGTGCTCAGGGATATGGCCCAGGGGGGACTCCGTGAATGCTCGGGGGGTGTTACAGCCCAGGGGGGTGCTGCGGGTGCTCGGGGNAGAGCCCAGCACGGCAGGGGAGTGCATGGGGGGCCGGCGCCCATATGCATCTGCTGCAGCTTGCAGGAGGTCCAGGGGAGAGGTGTGGGGGGGGGGGGCAGGCTGAAGCCTGGGCAGGAGGGGCGGGGGGCATGGTTTTATGCTACTGCATTCATAAAGATTGTTACAGGGCTGCCTACCCCATGGACCTGGGGGGCACCACGGGTGCAGGAGTGGGAGTTGCGGCCCAGGGTGCTTGGAGAGGTGTGGGGGGGGGGAGGTTGGTGGGGCTGGGGCAGGGTCCCTACCCAGTTCCTGGGAAGCAGCAACCCCAGCTCTTAGATTCACCTGCTGCCTCTGCTCCATCCCAAGCCCCGGTTCTGCAGCTCTCATTGGCTGGGAGCCGCAGCCAATGGGAGCTGGAGGGCAGTGTCTGCAGGTAGAGGCAGCACGTGGAGCTAGGAGCCGAGGGAGGGGAGTTGCTGTTGCCTTTCCACAGAGCCCCCCCAGGCAAGCACCACCCCCAGCCCTGAGTCCCCCCACCCCCAAGGTGGTGGTGGGAGGGGTCAGGGCGGGGTGAGACTGCCCCAGCAGCAGCCAGTGCAACTGGCCTAGGGGCTGCCTGAGCTGCTTAGCTGGCTCCCCGCCCAGGTGCACCAGCTGCTGCAGAATCCAGAACTTCTGTGACCTCCATGACAAACATGGAGCCTTAATTATAGGGCCATTGTGATCATCTACTTTGACCTCCTGCGTGACACTGGGCTTCACTGCAGTATCCTTCAATGGCTGGCAGTACACACTCCCTTCCATAGTACAGGCAGCCCAGCCTGCAGCCCATTCCAACATGAGACAGGCACTGTCTTTAATGGCACAAGCTGGAGCCACCTTAACGATAAATTTCATTCTAATATCTTTTTTAAAAAAGAAACCTCCCCGTAGTTCACATGTAAGGCGGGCATGTGTGGGATCCTTTCAAATTCAGTTTATTTTTACATAGCATCTTTCAGACATTGCATCTCACATGGCTTTAAAGTGAGAGAGAAAATAAGAAGAGCAAGACACAAAAGATGAGATGTTCAAAGAGGTTGGGAGGACGGGGATGGAGAGACAGGACTCCCTCAGTAAACAGCTGTGGTTTCTCTTCATGAGTCTTGAGGCGACTTAGAGGACAGAGTGGCGATGAAGAGAATGCATTTCCAGTAATCAAGGCACAGGATTCTCAAATGAAGGACAGTCTGTGGGAAGATCCACTACAAAACTCAGAAGATGTGGATCCTATTTATACTGGTCTAACTTCAATGGAATTACTCCCAAATGACACCAGTGTATGTTAAATTACAATTAGGGCCAACATATGCATGGGCTTTAGAAGATGCTTTTACATGGGCCATTCCCCTTCCTGTTTTCTACTGCTGGGGGCTAAGGAGGGGGGAGTCAAGCAGGAGTCACTTAGAGGTAGAAAACTGCCCCTTTTCTGCCTGGGAGTCACTTTCTTTAGTGTAAACAGCTGTGAGAAAGACCAAAGGTGATAAAGATACTGGTAGATGTCCCTGTGCCAGAAACCTGGATCCGAACTCCAGAGCTGGAGTCAAACACTGAGTCTCTGTGGTGGGCAGAACAAAACTCACAGCTCTGAACAATCCTAATGGAGGTGCTTGGAATTAGGATCAGTCACTAATTTGGGCCTTGGGGTTCAGACTCAACTCCTTATAGAGATGTGGATGAGCTGTGAACTTAGATCAGAACCCAGTAGTTGGGTTTCCATTCAGGAGGTGAGCTCATCTCCAGAATACGTCATAAACCAGAAACAGTGTGGTACTGTAGAAGAAGAAAGATGGAATGGATTAAATATAATAATCTCCTATAATACTTACAATACAACCAGCTATCACAATGTCAGTGGCTTCCAACATGTCTCCATGAGTTATTATTTGGGCCTGCCTTTATTTCCTAAGCAAAACAATAGCATCTGGGTCACTGCAGAAGCTGGGGAACCTACACATTACAAGCCATGCTATTTGCAATGACAGCCAGCATCAGGTTCTCCAGTTACCAAGGCAATGCTGCCAAGGTTCAGCTAGTTTTCTTCCACCTGGATTTCTGCTGTTTTCACTTGTTGCTTCATTGGCCATGCCAGCACGCACCAGGCCTCAGTCCTCACCTATGAGTTGTGGTAAGCATCTGTCTCAAATCTGGACTTTAGCGTCCAAAATCTGGGTGCTTACTATGATTCCCCCCAAGCTTGTACCAGCTTGGATCTTATCTCGCTGCCACCAGATAGGATTCTGGCTCCTATCAGCCCTCAAGTCGCCCCAACTTATCCCTGGGGGACCCCACAAGACCCAGAGCCCCCTGGGTCTCCCTATCTCATCCCCCAGCTTCCCCCCCTTTCCTTGGGTTAGCCGGAGCGATGCCTTACTATGCTCCTTGAATACAACCCAGCGAGGATAATCTACTTCCCCCTGAGGCTATGCATTCAACCTAGTTAAGCTCACACAAAGAGATTCACCCCTCCCTTTGTCTTGTAGCAGTAACTAGAGAAAAACCTCAAACACAAGAGAACAGAGTTGATTCTCCCTCTTTCCCCTATAACTTTTTCCCCATAGCTTGTTCCCGCCCTGGGACAATAGGAAAGTAAACCACAGAGCATGGGCTCCCCTCCCCCTAGCCTGTCACACAGAGGTAGACAGAGCTCCGGGCACAGAAATTCCTCTCCCCTTTGCCTCACTAGGAAAAGAAACTCCCACAAATTTTAAAAAGAAAACTTTATATAAAAAGAAAGAACTTACATATAACAAAAACTCTGCATTAAGAAACTCAATACAGGGATATGGCTTATAAGAAAATAGGAATAAACAGTCTGATTTAAAAGATAGCCCAATTAAACCAGTCCAGCAAAATCCACACACATGTAATTACAAACCAAAGTACATAACAGCCTATTACTTTGTTTCCTTTGTACTCACACTTGATAGTAGAATATTTGAGAGAAGATGGAGTTAGAAGAAAAGCTTGTTTACTCACAGCCGAGGAAAACAACAAAGACCCCGAGTTTCCAGTTCCCTCCCAGACTCTTAAAAAAAATCCAGGTCTCTGATTGGTCCTCTGGTCAGGTGTTTGGTTCCCCCTTTGTCACCCTTTACAGGTAAAAGAAAATTAACCCTTACCTATCTACTTATGACATGAGTAGGCTGCAAAAGGGTTAAGATGCCTTGATGAAAGAAGGTTCCATGAGGCTCACGGTCACATTGCATAAAGTCCTTGCTTAGGAATAATAGCATTAGAACTTCTGTCACAACAGAGGTAAAACTGAAATCAGCCAGCAGATACTAATAAATCCTCAGCTGTCTCTTCTCATTAGTCTTAACCACAGGGAAAAACCCAAAAGTCCGAAACCATTTTTGTCAAGCGAGAGGAAGGGAAAAAAATGAGTGTGTGCAGACAGCAATGTGGAAGGCTCCTCGTTGCGCCATTATTTCTGGTACAGGCTCTCTAGTTTGGGAAGTCAAATTTTATGTCTTCATCCTCAATCCTTTCTTACAGTATTTTACACTGATCCAAGCACTGCCATGCCTCAGCTACGCTGAGATGGATCCTCCAGCTCAGAGGTCAGAAACATTAGCAGGCCACTGTGCAGAGTCTTTTTTTTTTATTTATTTTTTCCAGGCACATCCACCAATAACAGGATAGTCTGTTGTTGTTTCTGTGAGGAAGCCGGGGCATTGAGATGCAATAAAATTTGGGCCAAACAGGTCATAGTCACGTCTGCATCTGTGTAAATACACCCATGCCATCTTTGTGCTCCCCACGTACCACCTAGGTTACTGGAAGGGCCAGACTGTGTTACTCTTACTCACGTTGAGTGCTGCCGTGGTCCAGGAGTAGTCCCAGTGGGATGATTTGTGGAGGAAGGTGCGACTCAATGTTAGAGTAAAGCTGTAAAGAAATGTTCCAAAGGGCCTCTTTCAAAGGGGTTTGGAAGTATGGTTGCACTTAAAGTGCTTCATCTTCAGAGGAACTTTGCACTAATAGCTCATTTGGATGTCAGAGGGAGCTGCAGATGCTCTGACCTCTCCAAATCAATCAGAAACTATGAGTTGAAATATTCAGTGAAGACAGAATGTAGTAAACAATCTCAAAAAGGCCAAAGGAATTAGTTGTCAACCAAGATCTTCTCCAAAGAAACATTCATAATCATTAAATGAGGGGACAGTGGCTATCCTAACCAGAAGTATCAGTGGCTTTAAAAAGGGAGGACCATGTCCATGGTACATGTGACCACCCTGTAGAAACTGATGGACTGGGTGGGGAGCGATGGCTTCTTGATTCTCCAACACTTCCTGGCCTCTGCAAGCTGTCTTTGGAGCAGCATTAATCTTAGCCAATCCAGAAGGCTACTTAGGCCTGGTCTACACTACAGAATTAGGTCAACATAGGGCAGTTTATATCGACCTAACTGTGTAAGCGTCTACATTAAAATGGAGCTCCCTCCATGTAACTCGTCCCCTACAGTGACTTAATAACTCCACCTCTGTGAGAGGCGTAACGCTTAGGTTGACATAGTTAGGTCAACGCAGTGTCAGTGTAGACACTGCATGGCTTACATTGCCGTTTGCTACCATTCAGAAACATCCCACACTGGCAGTTAAATCAGTGCAAGTGCTCCCACCTCTTCCTGCTCCCACTCCACCCCACTCGGACACTTGTTCTGGCAGTGGCCACGTGCCCTCAGGCTCTAGGTGGCAGGACCCTTCTTCCCAGCATCAGCCCCCCCATCAGGGTTACAATCCCCCCGTGTGGCCTGCAGGGCCTCTTGGCTGGGGGCTTCTCTCTGTGCTGGGCCTGCTGCCCAGGGCCTCCCTTGCTCTTGCCAGCTGCTCACCACACCCAGCTCCGGACTGCTCCAGCTCCAGCCCCAGCTCCAACTCCATCGCTCTGCCTCAGCACGGCTGCTGCTGCTGCTCTGCATCCTGCTCCCTGGGCTGCTTCTCTGGCTTTGGTTACGCCACCTCTGCTCCCAGCACTGACCTGCTTCCTGGATGGCTTCTCTGGCCCCTCTAGTTGGCAGGGCTCTGCTTCCCAGCTCAGCTTGTGCTCCTGCTCTCTCCTTAGCTCGGCCCCACTCTGTCTGACCCAGGCAATTCCAGCTCACACTAAGGATGGGACCCCCCTGGCCTCCTGACTCCCTCGTTAACCTGCTCGCCCTGTCAATCAGGCTGACCTGCAGCATTGGCCTCTCCCCATTGTTCCTAGGGACTGTCAGTCTCAGGGTCCTGATTTCCCACTGACCCTTCTTTTGGTATTGGGAGCTAGCCAACCGAAACACCCCACTGAATGTTAGTAAGGGGCCAGCAGTTCCGTTACACATACAAGGGCTGCATAAAGGGGAGTGAGGAGCCCTTCAGCCTTGGGCCCAGCCTTCAATATGACTGCCCATGCCTGAGACTGACACACTGGCTGCCAAGAGCAACTTGCCCGAAGGGAGAGTCGCTTATGGTGAGTAGGCGGGGTCACAGCCCGCTTCCCCTCCCCCATGTGCACGGCTACTGGGGGAAATATGCAGCACTTATTAAAGGGCTGAAGCAAATTACTCCTTGGCTGAGGGGCTGTGGGAGGCATGGGGTCTTAGTGAGGCTGAACACCTTCAGATGCCCCCAGTGCAGCAGGGCAGCCCCACATGTGACCCCACAGGGCTGTGGCTGAACAGCACCAGTTAGCCTTAATAGAGCTTGATTTGTCTCAGCTTGGACCTTTGGGGTCAATCACCGAAACTCACAAGCCGACAAAGCACCCACAGAATTAGGAATCTTCAGGACAGTCCATGCTCAAGATGGATCAGAACTGGAGCTCTTTTCATGAGATCAGCCCAGTCACCCCTGAGGCCCAGCCATTGCTAGCTTGGATGAAATGGAACCTGGGTCTGAACCACTCTCACTCTGCTTTGGCAAAACTCAGGCCTGACTTAAAAACCCCCCAAAGCAATCTCTTTGTGCCCAGTGGGGTAGTGGTGACAAAAAAAAAAGAGTAAATTAGCCCAAACGAAATTCCATGTCCCCAAGTGGAAAGTGGGTCAACTCCATTTACTCATCTTTATCCTTGACGACACTACTGTTTGTTTCTTCTCTACAGCAGAAAAGCCAGAACACCTACCCACCCTTTAACCTGGTCACTAGATTGCCCTGCCCAAGGGTATTGATCAGATTAATTCTGAGCAACAAGAGCTTCAAAGTCTCCCTTGGAAAGATATCCCATAGATGTACTGTTCTCACTATTAGGATATTTTTCCTAAGGTTTAACCCAAACTTCCCTTTTTATAATTTCTTCTTATTCCTGCTAGTAATTTCTCCTTTAAGAATCCTACACACTTGTTCCTCTGCTGCTAGAGTAGACAGTTATCTCGCCTCTTAATCATCCCTTTGCCAAGAAATTGTTAAGCTATAATAGCTTTGTATGTTGTAAAAAAGGATTAGATAGTGGTGGGTGGGTAGAACTCTGACTGAAGCCTGTGGCTCTGACACAGAGGGTCTGATTTTTTAAGAGCTTCTTGCCCCGACAACCATGTGGGCACAATGGTGTCACACGTATCTACTGGCCTGATTGTGACAAGTCAGGCAGGTCGGTGCGTAAGAGCAAGTGACAACGTTTATCAGTGCTTGCAAAAACACAGTGGCAAAACGGGAGACTGTTTCTGAAAGCTAGCCCCCGCGGATTGCTGAGAGCTCTGAATTTGCACGTGCGCTTGTTTGCACACCCAGTTACTGGAGCTGCGCACACAATCCAGGCCACAACCCAATCTACATGCGCGCGTAAGGGGGTTTATACAGATGACTGACATTTTGCATTTACGTAAACAGGACACCCTTTAAAAACATGACCAACGACTTTCATTGCCGTTGAAGTACCTTAGTTTGCCTGTATGCCCTACTTAGTGTGCAGCCAAGTTTAACTATAAACCAATGTTTACTAGCCTTAGTTAAGACACAATTGGACAGACACTTAAAGGCATCAGAAAGGAATAGGGTTGCCAGTTTTGGCTGGATGTATTCCTGGAAGTTCCATCATAGGACATAATCCTTAATGAAAGATGAATCTTTAATTCCTGGAGACTGCAGGACAATCCTGGAGAGTTGGCAACCCTAGTTTCCCAGAGGGTTGCCAACAGAGGGTTACCACACAATTGTATGCACTGCATGGTGAGGCCTTGGCTTACGCGAGGCGAGAAAGGAGCCTGACTAAGGGCTTGGCTACATTGGCACTTTACAGCGCTGCAACTTTTGCGCTCAGGGGTGTGAAAAAACACCCCCCTGAGTGCTGCAAGATGCAGTGCTGTAAAGTGTCAGTGTAATCAGGGCGGCAGTGCTGGGAGCGCGGCTCCCAGCGCTGCACTCTGCACCCGTAAGGGATGTGGTTTACAAGCAGCACTGGGAGAGCTCTCTCCCAGTGCTGCGGCTCTGACTACACTCATACTTCAAAGCGCTGCCACGGCACCGCTCCCACAGCGCTGCCAGGGCAGCGCTTTGAAATTTCTAATGTAGCCAAGCCCTAAGGGGAAGAAGGCCTTCCTGTTTCTATGCTCTTCTGAGGGTCTCTGCAATAAAGCCGAGACTGGTCTAACCTTTCCCCAGGAAAAAGGGTTAACTATTTCCCTGGTGGAGTCCGCGTAGCCTGTCAGGGAAGCATGAGGATTTATAGGCATTTCACAGGAATATTGGAAGCCAAAAAAAAAAAAAGTAAAACGACTAATTAGGAGTCAGTTGTTGGTCTCACATTGTATCACAAGCTGTTAGTAACTGACGAGCTGCTAAATTCTTTTTTTTTCACTGCTAAATGAGATTAACCTCTAGTTACCTATGGATAGGAACCAATTTTGCTGGAGCAGCGACAGAAAAAAATTAGTGGGTGCTTAGCGCCTACTAGCAGCCAAGCAGCCCCCCATCCCCGGCCCCCAGCGCCTCTCACTTGCCCGCGGACTTGCTGATGAGCTCCTCCCCCTCCCTCCGAGCACCTCCTGCCTGTGGTGATCAGCTGTTCCATGCCAGGCAGGAGGCGCTGGGAGGGACAGAGAGGAGCAGGAATGGGGCGCTCGGGGGAGGAAGAGATGGGGAAGAGGTGGGGCGGGGTTGGAGCAGGGGAGGGAGGAGGTGATGGTGGGGCCTTGGGGAAAGGACAGAGCAGAGGAAGGTGTGGAGCAGGTCAGGAAGAGGCAGGGGCGTGGAGCAGGGCCAGGAAGAGGCGGGGGTGGAAGTTTGGGGGAAGGGGTAGAGGGGAGGCTGAGAGGGAATCGAGCACCCCTCAGGTAGAGAGGAAGTCAGTGCCTGTGCTCTCCAGGACACTGACTGGAGAGCCAATACAACAAACACAACCCAAAGAAGTTGCTGAAACACTAGGAAAAGTCAAAGGCATAGGCTGGGGCACTCCCTCTGCTCTGCTAATTTACTGCTGCTAGAATTACATTGCCTGAGCTTTTCCACCAATTGTCCTCAATGCCTATAAGAGCCACAACCCAGCAATGCTGAGACAAACAGCGCTCTGATGCGAGGTTGATTCAGTGGAGCATATGGGCAGGGCCTCCTGGGAGGAGGCAAAAGGGGCAGCTTGAGAGGGTCCCCAAATCGAGTGGCATTGGGACCTGGCACATGGGGTCCCAAGTCCACTCAGGTTTGGCCTGGCTGCCATGACAGAGGGGAGGCCAGGCCAGGCTTGAGGGGTGCTACTAGGCCTGGAAATAGGAGCTGGACCCAGCCCCACAGGATGGGAGCTGTCCCTGCAGGCTGAGTGTGGGGTGAGCTTGCTCTGCAGCTCACTTCCCACCACCTCCATTTCCCCTAATTTTCTGGAGAGAGTAAGGGGACCTCTGAACATCTCTGTGTGGCCCTGGATCCAGGATAGATCCAGAGACACTCTTGGGATTGGATGTGACTGGCAGCAAAGCTTTCTGCTCGCGCAGGTGTTTGTAATCTCATTCCAGTGGAAACAAGTCAGAATTCAGGACTGGTTTTCAAATGCATCTGATCAAAGGGCAACTGTGCTTTAGGATTTGTCTACGCTGCAATCGGGTGATGTGACTGCAGCACAGGTACACATCCCCTAACTAGCCTTGATCTAGCCAGCCTGCTAAAACTAGTAGCAAACCTACTGCAGCTTGAGCTTAGGAGCTTATGTGTTCAGGAGCTTAGCAGAAGCATGCACAAGAAGGAGCAGGAGCATGCCTCCCCCATCAGTAGGGGCACAGAACTCCTCTGGGGCTGAGACAGAGAGAGCGAGCTCCACTGGCCATGGGGACGCAGTGGGGACAACCAGCTCCTTCAGCTCTGGGGAATGGGGGGAGGAGAGCCAGCTCCTTTGGCCATGGGGAGGGGGAAGGAAGGACAGCCAGCTCTTCGGGGCGTGGAGAAGAGCCAGCTCCTCTGGCCGCAGGGAGCACAGAAAGTCCTCCTCCAAAAGCGGCCAGATCTGTATGCCTGTGCATGCCCCTGTTGGTTAGCTCATGCAGTTGCAGCCACACTGCTATTTTTAGCAAGTTAAATGGATCCAAGCTGGCTCCAGTTTTCCTACAAGTGCTGCAATCACACCTCCCAATTGCTCTGTAGACATACCTCAGTCTGCCGGCATGACCTGTGTTTCCTCTCCCCAGAGGTGGGTTGCACATGCCCAGATGCTCCGCTGGTGATTTGCACTCTGAAACCCTCTGGGCTGGAAGGGTCAGAACACAGTGCTTGCATGGAGTGTCCTGCAGAAAAGTTCCGGCTGTGCAGTTCTCCAGCCTTAGCCCCTGCAGTGGAGTGGGTACGCGGTCCACAAGAACTTGCAAGGAACCAAGGCTAACCACCCAACTCTAAGGGGTCCCTTTGGGGGGGGTACCCCTAGATTTCTGATAGGCTAAGGCTAAACTTGTATGGCTGCTGGCCCCATCCCTCCAGCAGCTATTCATCTTATCTTTGTCTCACCATAGCACCTAGGAGCTGTAGACCAGGGCCCTATTTTGCTCGGTGCTATGCAGACACGGAACAAAAATCTGGCCCTGCCCCAAAGAGCTGATCATTGATATATGAGGAAAAGACAACAGGTGGTGACAGACAGGCATGGGAGGACAAGGACGTGATGAGACAAGCCTGGTCAGCATGATGGGTGGTGGTGTCAGTACTGGCTTCTCTCTGAGGAGGCGGAGGCTGTCCAGGAGTAGGCTGCGGCCTCTCCTGAGGCTGATGGATGGATAAATTAACCATACAGACAGATGTACTCCTATGCCAGGTGGCAGTTGCTCGCTCCACCGCTCATGCACATAGCTAAGCTAAGCACATCCCCTCTGACATATGAATGGGCTACCCATAGTCAGTGTGCAAAGCCATCAAAGCCACATCTGGCACACAGCAATGTGCTGCTAGCCATTGCACCAGTGGGCTAGCTACCAGAACTCTTCCTTGCCAGCCAGTTACCGCTCCACTGAGTCCAAGTGCATTCAGAGGAAATAGAGGTCTGTGCTGAATATCTACCCACTAGCACAAGAACACTTGTTTAAATTATCTTCCCCCCGTGTATGTTCCATAGGGGGCTTAATTCCCAGTTTAATCTCGCCATAGACAAAAAGGGACAGTATTACAGGCACCAAAATGAAGGGAGAGTACCTCCCGCATGAGAAGAAAATAGAGGCACTATTTTTTTTTCTGAAGACAAATTAAAATGATGTATCCTTCCCTAGAGGCACATTTACATGTACAGCATTCACAGAAGCGAGGCACGTGCATCCTGGGTAAAGCAGCTCTCTGTTACGAGACCTCACTCCAAGACAAAGGGTTATCCTGAGATGATTCTCAGCAATCAGCGAAGCCCTCCGGGCAGAGCTAGCTAAGAATTATAGGTTTATCTTTTCCACAGTTCCATTAAAACACCTACTGAATACTTCCAGGGCTGCAGTAAATCTCCACACAGAGCATTTGGTTTAAAAAAAACTGTACTGGTATCATTAATTAGTTAATGTTTGTAAAGAACAGAGGATGGACAAGCTCTACAAGGTGAGAATTACAGCAAGTAAAGGAGTTTGGCACCCAGCTCCCAGTGAAATTCATCAGAGAAGTTCAAGGCTACAAAAATAAGAGCTACCTAGGGAGACTGCAGGCATGGCGATCAGAGGGATTTTGGCAGGGGCAGAGATGCTACTGAAGAGAGGATGCAGCGATATCGCCAACCAAAGCAGCCAAAAATCAGGAGGCGGGCCCAAATCATGACATTTTAAAGAAATACCTTTGGGGTTCTTGTTAATGGTCTCCTGTTAGTCTTTAAGGTGCCACCGGACTCCTTGTTGTTTTTGTGGATACAGACTAACATGTCTACCTCCTGATACCTGACACTCAGGTGATGTTCACAAGCTTTTCTCATGACCGTGAGAGCTAGAAACATCTTTTTATAAAAAATGAAAGGGAAGATTCTCCTGTAATCACATGACTGCAGGTGCAGGGGCTTTACCAAATAAAGCAAATATCGCAAGACTTGGGATCAGATCAAATCAAAGATAATGCAATAACCAGAGCTTAAAACTAACCTCGAACAAGTCAGGAAACACTTGTGATTCCTTTGGCATTTTGATCTCAACAGGAGCTGCTGACTCAGCCTCATTCGAATATGTCTAACGCTTCAACATCCCCCATTGCAAGATTTATCCTTCACAAAATGGATAAACAGACAGGAAAGTAAGTCATGGAGAGGTCCACTAGGAACAAAAGACCAAGCCCCAGGGCTGTGTAGAGGCACCAAAGGGTAGGCATCTCGGTGGCACACTCCTGGGCAGAGCAATAACTCGCTGGCTCTGCACTGTGGCCTCTCTCAGACAGGGAACCAATAGACACCTCTGCAAAAATATTCCCCAACAGCTGGTAATCCACCTCTGACCCTCAACCCACATTCACCTCATTCAAGTTGGGCATCTCCAAGCTTGCAATTCCTTCAGCATCAGCGCTCATTAAACTTGATGCCTGCAAGCTCTCACAAATAAGTGGCACCGCTGACTATAATTCAATCACTAAGTCCGTTAGTCAGCTGCATTGGCTTGCTCTGTAAAGTTTATACCTATGGGAATGGGTGAAAAGCTAAGCCTAAACAAACTGCTGGTTTTTGAGCCCTTCAAGCCAGCCTGAACTCTGTAAGTTCTATCTGTCCAACAGAGCTATTTCTTTTTGGATCCCTCTATATCAGACTCCAAATTGTGACAGCACAGGGCAAACCTGATTTTCAGAGGGTGAGCACCCAAAACTCCAGCTGAAAGCACTCAGAGGTGCAGGTGTCAGCTCCTCTGAAAATAAGACCCCATTGCATTGTGCGACTGCGACCCAGGACTCTCAATGCCAATTGGCAAGGAGTTACAGAAATCTCATGAGTCAGCATGTACATTCTGCTCCATGAAGCAATGTCATGTGAGGTCTCAGATTAAAGCTGGCCTCACACGGGCTATTAATATATGTGTGAAATGTTTGTACAGATACTACGTACATATATACATTGAAACTGTTCTTATAGTCTGTGCAAGGTATTAGTTATCATTAAGGCTACATTTTAGTCACGCTGGTACTGCAGCTCCCATTGGTCGCAGTAACTGCAGGTGAAGGCAGTGTGCAGAGCTGCCTGGCCACGCCTCTGCCTAGGAGCTGAACGAGGGAAATATCACCACTTCTGGGGAGCCCCTCGAGGTAAGCGCTGCCTGGAACCCACCTCACCCCATCACATGCCCCAACCCCCCGCTCCCTCCCACACCCAAACTCCTACTGATGCTGGGGAGAGTGGGGGATGCAGTGGGTCAAGACTGCCCCAGCAATGGCCAGTGCCACTGGGCCAGGGACTTCCTGAGCTGCTCAGATGGTCCCCGGGCCAGGTGCACCAGCCACGGTAGAAGTCACAGAGGTCGCGGAAAGTCAAGTGACCTCCATGACAAACTTGCAGCCTTAGTTATCATCAGCAGAGGTGAAAAACAGGTTTTTGGTCAGACAAGAGATGTTCATTCACCTGCCTCTGTCAGATAGGTTCATTCACCTAGCTCTCTGTCGAGATGTAAATTATGCATTGTAAGCTTACACAATGGATACCCATTTACATATGAAATCAGTAATGAGATGTGAAGTCAACAGGGACATAACACACAGGAAAAAACAAGCCACAGGTGGTTGTCCTGGCTGTGTGCGAAGATAATGAACTTTGGGGAGATCTATCTAGGAAGCAAAGGAGACACCCCAGCACCCTGCACCTAGGAAGTAAACCATGTGTTAACATTCATGAAAACAGGATCTCAGCCAACCTGGATTGAAAATGCAGCAGAGGGCTTTTAGTGACATAAACTTCTTGGTTCAACTGTTAGTTAAGTTTAGTCTCTAGAAAAGGGCATTATGATTTGGTGTCATCTATAACCCTTTGTTTCCAGTATCCTTATTCACTATCACTGGAATCTTTGATAATAAATCTATTCTTGTTTTCACTATAAATACATCTAAGGGCTGATACATGAAGTAAAGTGCTGATCCTGAGTTGAATCATAGAAGCTGGTATGTAGGGGGTTCCTTTGGGAACAGCAGTCATGGCAACTCTGTGAGTAGCCAGTGTCAGGGGCTGGATATCCCGGGGAATGCTTCAAAGGGGCTCAGGGACTGAGGTGCACTGATTATTACCCTGCAAGGTGTTGACAGGGCTGGCACAGCCCAGGGAAGAGTGCTTGAGTGGCTAACAGGTTGGTGGTGTTAGCGAGCTAACGTCCAGCCAGGCTCAAGCAAGACTCCCTTATGACTCTCATAGCTACATGAGCAAGGGCCTGCTAGCTGATTTGCCTGTGACAGGACCAGTCTCCAGATCTGCATCCCTGGAGTACAGGCTGGTGGAAGTGTCGGGGTTTGGGTTCAAGTTAGCCAGACATTGTGGTCCAGACTGCAATATCGGTCTGAAACCAACCCAATTCTAATTAAGTCATGCTCATATGCATCATCAATTTAGGGACTTATCACTCATAAGCTGAGTAGTACTTCACTTTTCAAGCAGTCCTGGCCTGCATGTGGAGAACAGTATTATTAGGGCAGAAGCCACCAGATGACACTGTTACACACAGTCTTACAAGTTCTTTTCCTTCATATGAGAACAGTGGGCAGTCTTGGAAGAAATCCTGTATTGTTGTTAGTTTTGTGATGTTTTGGGGAAAGTGGTTGCAAATAGCAAAAATTTCTGCCTTAATCTCTCTAACAAAAGTTGATTCTTAGCGCAGAGTTGCTCACTGGGGATGGGACTCTGGTGTTTGACTGAGATTCCTCAATGAGGAGTTTCCTTGCATGCCATTGGTGACCAGCTCTGTTCCAGGACTGGTGTACATATTATACATAAACTAGAGATACTAAGGATATAACCTAAGATATCTTAGGTGCCTGTGTACAAATTCAAAGAGCCTGGGAAACAAGCAGGAAGAATTGGAAGTCCTGGCACAGTCAAGGAACTATGATGTGATTGGAATAACAGAGACTTGGTGGTGTAACTCACATGACTGGAGCATGGTTGTCAAGGTTTTTTCTCCACTTTGAACTTTAGAGTACAAGAAGTGGGGACCTGCATGAACACTTCTAAGCTTAATTACTAGCTTAGGTCTGGTACGCTGCCACCAGCCAGAATTTAGTGTCTGGCACACTTTCTGTTCCCCCAAAACCTTCCCTGGGGAACCCAGATCCAAAACCCCTTGGATCTTAAAAGAAGGAGAAATTAATCATCCCCCTCC